>NC_133325.1:25311989-25453151 GCF_042186555.1 Aquarana catesbeiana | reverse complement strand
TAGATCTCTATGGTCTCTCCATTGTCTTCCCTCTATAGATCTCTATGGTCCCTCCATTGTCTTCCCTCTATAGATCTCTATGGTCCCTCCATTGTCTTCTCTCTATAGATCTCTATGGTCCCTCCATTGTCTTCTCTCTATAGATCTCTATGGTCCCTCCATCGTCTTCTCCCTATAGATCTCTATGGTCCCTCCATTGTCTTCCTCTATAGATCTCTATGGTCTCTCCATTGTCTTCCCTCTATAGATCTCTATGGTCCCTCCATTGTCTTCTCTCTATAGATCTCTATGATCCCTCATTGTCTTCCTCTATAGATCTCTATGGTCCCTTCATTGTCTTCCCTCTATAGATCTCTATGGTCCCTCCATTGTCTTCTCCTCTATAGATCTCTATGGTCCTCTCCATTGTCTTCTCTCTATAGATCTCTATGGTCCCTCCATTGTCTTCTCTCTATAGATCTCTATGGTCTCTCCATTGTCTTCTCCTCTATAGATCTCTATGGTCCTCTCCATTGTCTTCCCTCTATAGATCTCTATGGTCCCTCCATTGTCTTCTCCCTATAGATCTCTATGGTCCCTCCATTGTCTTCTCTCTATAGATCTCTATGGTCCCTCCATTGTCTTCCCTCTATAGATCTCTATGATCCCTCCATTGTCTTCTCCCTATAGATCTCTATGGTCCCTCCATTGTCTTCTCTCTATAGATCTCTATGGTCCCTCCATTGTCTTCTCCTATAGATCTCTATGTCCCTCCATTGTCTTCTCTCTATAGATCTCTATGGTCCCTCCATTGTCTTCCCTCTATAGATCTCTATGATCCCTCCATTGTCTTCTCCCTATAGATCTCTATGGTCCCTCCATTGTCTTCTCTCTATAGATCTCTATGGTCCCTCCATTGTCTTCCCTCTATAGATCTCTATGGTCTCTCCATTGTCTTCCCTCTATAGATCTCTATGGTCCCTCCATTGTCTTCCCTCTATAGATCTCTATGGTCCCTCCATTGTCTTCTCTCTATAGATCTCTATGGTCCTCTCCATTGTCTTCCTCTATAGATCTCTATGGTCTCTCCATTGTCTTCTCTCTATAGATCTCTATGGTCTCTCCATTGTCTTCCCTCTATAGATCTCTATGGTCTCTCCATTGTCTTCTCTCTATAGATCTCTATTGTCCCTCCATTGTCTTCTCTCTATAGATCTCTATGATCCCTCCATGTCTTCTCTCTATAGATCTCTATGGTCCCCTCCATTGTCTTCTCTCTATAGATCTCTATAATTCCTCCATTGTCTTCCCTCTATAGATCTCTATGATCCCTCCATGTCTTCTCTCTATAGATCTCTATGGTCTCTCCATTGTTTTCCCTCTATAGATCTCTATGGTCTCTCCATTGTCTTCTCTCTATAGATCTCTGTGTTCCCTCCATTGTCTTCTCTCTATAGATCTCTATGATCCCTCCATTGTCTTCCCTCTATAGATCTCTATGGTCTCTCCATTGTCTTCTCCCTATAGATCTCTATGGTCTCTCCATTGTCTTCCCTCTATAGATCTCTATGGTCTCTCCATTGTCTTCTCTCTATAGATCTCTATGGTCTCTCCATTGTCTTCCCTCTATGGTCCCTCCATTGTCTTCTCTCTATAGATCTCTATGATCCCTCCATGTCTTCTCTCTATAGATCTCTATGGTCCCTCCATTGTCTTCTCTCTATAGATCTCTATGGTCTCTCCATTGTCTTCCCTCTATAGATCTCTATGGTCCCTCCATTGTCTTCTCTCTATAGATCTCTATGGTCTCTCCGTTGTCTTCTCTCTATAGATCTCTATGGTCCCTCCATTGTCTTCCCTCTATAGATCTCTATGATCCCTCCATTGTCTTCTCCCTATAGATCTCTATGGTCCCTCCATTGTCTTCTCTCTATAGATCTCTATGGTCCCTCCATTGTCTTCTCCCTATAGATCTCTATGGTCTCTCCGTTGTCTTCCCTCTATAGATCTCTATGGTCTCTCCATTGTCTTCTCTCTATAGATCTCTATGGTCTCTCCGTTGTCTTCCCTCTATAGATCTCTATGGTCTCTCCATTGTCTTCTCTCTATAGATCTCTATGGTCTCTCCATTGTCTTCTCTCTATAGATCTCTATGGTCCCTCCATTGTCTTCCCTCTATAGATCTCTATGATCCCTCCATTGTCTTCCCTCTATAGATCTCTATGGTCTCTCCATTGTCTTCTCTCTATAGATCTCTATGGTCTCTCCATTGTCTTCTCTCTATAGATCTCTATGGTCCCTCCATTGTCTTCCCTCTATAGATCTCTATGATCCCTCCATTGTCTTCTCCCTATAGATCTCTATGGTCCCTCCATTGTCTTCTCTCTATAGATCTCGATGGTCCCTCCATTGTCTTCTCTCTATAGATCTCTATGGTCCCTCCATTGTCTTCTCTCTATAGATCTCTATGGTCCCTCCATCGTCTTCTCCCTATAGATCTCTATGGTCCCTCCATTGTCTTCTCTCTATAGATCTCTATGGTCTCTCCATTGTCTTCCCTCTATAGATCTCTATGGTCCCTCCATTGTCTTCTCTCTATAGATCTCTATGATCCCTCCATTGTCTTCCCTCTATAGATCTCTATGATCCCTCGATTGTCTTCCCTCTATAGATGTCTATGATCCCTCCATTGTCTTCTCCCTATAGATCTCTATGGCCTCTCCATTGTCTTCTCTCTATAGATCTCTATGGTCCCTCCATTGTCTTCTCTCTATAGATCTCTATGGTCTCTCCATTGTCTTCTCTCTATAGATCTCTATGGTCCCTCCATTGTCTTCTCTCTATAGATCTCTATGGTCCCTCCATTGTCTTCTCTCTATAGATCTCTATGGTCCCTCCATTGTCTTCTCTCTATAGATCTCTATGGTCCCTCCATTGTCTTCTCACTATAGATCTCTATGGTCCCTCCATTGTCTTCCCTCTATAGATCTCTATGGTCTCTCCATTGTCTTCCCTCTATAGATCTCTATGGTCCCTCCATTGTCTTCTCTCTATAGATCTCTATAATTCCTCCATTGTCTTCCCTCTATAGATCTCTATGATCCCTCCATGTCTTCTCTCTATAGATCTCTATGGTCTCTCCATTGTCTTCCCTCTATAGATCTCTATGGTCTCTCCATTGTCTTCTCTCTATAGATCTCTATGGTCCCTCCATTGTCTTCCCTCTATAGATCTCTATGGTGTCTCCATTGTCTTCTCTCTATAGATCTCTATGGTCCCTCCATTGTCTTCCCTCTATAGATCTCTATGGTCCCTCCATTGTCTTCTCTCTATAGATCTCTATGGTTCCTCCATTGTCTTCTCTCTATAGATCTCTATGGTCCCTCCATTGTCTTCTCTCTATAGATCTCTATGGTCCCTCCATTGTCTTCTCTCTATAGATCTCTATGGTCCCTCCATTGTCTTCTCTCTATAGATCTCTATGGTCTCTCCGTTGTCTTCCCTCTATAGATCTCTATGGTCTCTCCATTGTCTTCTCTCTATAGATCTCTATGGTCCCTCCATTGTCTTCTCTCTATAGATCTCTATGGTCCCTCCATTGTCTTCCCTCTATAGATCTCGATGGTCTCTCCATTGTCTTCCCTCTATAGATCTCTATGGTACCTCCATTGTCTTCTCTCTATAGATCTCTATGGTCCCTCCATTGTCTTCTCTCTATAGATCTCTATGGTCCCTCCATTGTCTTCCCTCTATAGATCTCTATGATCCCTCCATTGTCTTCTCTATAGATCTCTATGGTCCCTCCATTGTCTTCTCTCTATAGATCTCTATGGTCCCTCCATTGTCTTCTCTCTATAGATCTCTATGGTCCCTCCATTGTCTTCTCTCTATAGATCTCTATGGTCCCTCCATTGTCTTCTCTCTATAGATCTCTATGATCCCTCCATTGTCTTCCCTCTATAGATCTCTATGGTCCCTCCATTGTCTTCTCTCTATAGATCTCTATGGTCCCTCCATTGTCTTCTCTCTATAGATCTCTATGGTCCCTCCATTGTCTTCTCCCTATAGATCTCTATGGTCCCTCCATTGTCTTCCCTCTATAGATCTCTATGGTCTCTCCATTGTCTTCTCTCTATAGATCTCTATGGTCCCTCCATTGTCTTCCCTCTATAGATCTCTATGGTCCCTCCATTGTCTTCTCTCTATAGATCTCTATGGTCCCTCCATTGTCTTCTCTCTATAGATCTCTATGGTCCCTCTATTGTCTTCTCTCTATAGATCTCTATAGTCTCTCCATTGTCTTCCCTCTATAGATCTCTATGGTCCCTCCATTGTCTTCCCTCTATAGATCTCTATGATCCCTCCATTGTCTTCCCTCTATAGATCTCTATGATCCCTCCATTGTCTTCTCTCTATAGATCTCTATGGTCCCTCCATTGTCTTCTCTCTATAGATCTCTATGGTCCCTCCATTGTCTTCTCCCTATAGATCTCTATGGTCCCTCCATTGTCTTCCCTCTATAGATCTCTATGGTCTCTCCATTGTCTTCTCTCTATAGATCTCTATGGTCTCTCCATTGCCTTCCCTCTATAGATCTCTATGGTCTCTCCATTGTCTTCTCTCTATAGATCTCTATGGTCCCTCCATTGTCTTCTCTCTATAGATCTCTATAATTCCTCCATTGTCTTCCCTCTATAGATCTCTATGATCCCTCCATTGTCTTCTCTCTATAGATCTCTATGGTCCCTCCATTGTCTTCCCTCTATAGATCTCTATGATCCCTCCATTGTCTTCTCTCTATAGATCTCTATGGTCTCTCCATTGTCTTCTCTCTATAGATCTCTATGGTCCCTCCATTGTCTTCTCTCTATAGATCTCTATAATTCCTCCATTGTCTTCCCTCTATAGATCTCTATGATCCCTCCATTGTCTTCTCTCTATAGATCTCTATGGTCCCTCCATTGTCTTCTCTCTATAGATCTCTATGATCCCTCCATTGTCTTCTCTCTATAGATCTCTATGGTCTCTCCATTGTCTTCCCTCTATAGATCTCTATGGTCTCTCCATTGTCTTCTCTCTATAGATCTCTATGGTCTCTCCATTGTCTTCCCTCTATAGATCTCTATGGTCTCTCCATTGTCTTCTCTCTATAGATCTCTATGGTCCCTCCATTGTCTTCTCTCTATAGATCTCTATGGTCTCTCCATTGTCTTCCCTCTATAGATCTCTATGGTCTCTCCATTGTCTTCTCTCTATAGATCTCTATGGTCCCTCCATTGTCTTCTCTCTATAGATCTCTATGATCCCTCCATGTCTTCTCTCTATAGATCTCTATGGTCCCTCCATTGTCTTCCCTCTATAGATTTCTATGGTCCCTCCATTGTCTTCTCTCTATAGATCTCTATGGTCCCTCCATTGTCTTCTCTCTATAGATCTCTATGGTCTCTCTGTTGTCTTCCCTCTATAGATCTCTATGGTCTCTCCATTGTCTTCCCTCTTTAGATCTCTATGGTCCCTCCATTGTCTTCTCCCTATAGATCTCTATGGTCCCTCCATTGTCTTTTCTCTATAGATCTCTATGGTCCCTCCATTGTCTTCTCTCTATAGATCTCTATGGTCCCTCCATTGTCTTCCCTCTTTAGATCTCTATGCTCCCTCCATTGTCTTCTCCCTATAGATCTCTATGGTCCCTCCATTGTCTTCTCTCTATAGATCTCTATGGTCCCTCCATTGTCTTCTCCCTATAGATCTCTATGGTCCCTCCATTGTCTTTCCTCTATAGATCTCTATGGTCTCTCCGTTGTCTTCTCTCTATAGATCTCTATGGTCCCTCCATTGTCTTCTCTCTATAGATCTCTATGATCCCTCCATTGTCTTCCCTCTATAGATCTCTATGGTCCCTCCATTGTCTTCTCTCTATAGATCTCTATGGTCCCTCCATTGTCTTCTCTCTATAGATCTCTATGGTCCCTCCATTGTCTTCTCCCTATAGATCTCTATGGTCCCTCCATTGTCTTCCCTCTATAGATCTCTATGGTCTCTCCATTGTCTTCTCTCTATAGATCTCTATGGTCCCTCCATTGTCTTCCCTCTATAGATCTCTATGGTCCCTTCATTGTCTTCTCTCTATAGATCTCTATGGTCCCTTCATTGTCTTCTCTCTATAGATCTCTATGGTCCCTCCATTGTCTTCCCTCTATAGATCTCTATGGTCCCTCCATTGTCTTCCCTCTATAGATCTCTATGATCCCTCCATTGTCTTCTCCCTATAGATCTCTATGGTCCCTCCATTGGCTTCTCTCTATAGATCTCTATGGTCCCTCCATTGTCTTCTCTCTATAGATCTCTATGGTCCCTCCATTGTCTTCTCTCTATAGATCTCCATGATCCCTCCATTATCTTCTCTCTATAGATCTCTATGGTCTCTCCATTGTCTTCCCTCTATAGATCTCTATGATCCCTCCATTGTCTTCTCCCTATAGATCTCTATGGTCCCTCCATTGGCTTCTCTCTATAGATCTCTATGGTCCCTCCATTGTCTTCTCTCTATAGATCTCTATGGTCCCTCCATTGTCTTCTCTCTATAGATCTCTATGATCCCTCCATTGTCTTCTCTCTATAGATCTCTATGGTCTCTCCATTGTCTTCCCTCTATAGATCTCTATGGTCTCTCCATTGTCTTCTCTCTATAGATCTCTATGGTCTCTCCATTGTCTTCCCTCTATAGATCTCTATGGTCTCTCCATTGTCTTCTCTCTATAGATCTCTATGGTCCCTCCATTGTCTTCTCTCTATAGATCTCTATAATTCCTCCATTGTCTTCCCTCTATAGATCTCTATGATCCCTCCATGTCTTCTCTCTATAGATCTCTATGGTCTCTCCATTGTCTTCCCTCTATAGATCTCTATGGTCTCTCCATTGTCTTCTCTCTATAGATCTCTATGGTCCCTCCATTGTCTTCTCTCTATAGATCTCTATGGTCTCTCCATTGTCTTCCCTCTATAGATCTCTATGGTCTCTCCATTGTCTTCTCTCTATAGATCTCTATGGTCCCTCCATTGTCTTCTCTCTATAGATCTCTATGATCCCTCCATGTCTTCTCTCTATAGATCTCTATGGTCCCTCCATTGTCTTCCCTCTATAGATCTCTATGGTCCCTCCATTGTCTTCTCTCTATAGATCTCTATGGTCTCTCCGTTGTCTTCCCTCTATAGATCTCTATGGTCTCTCCATTGTCTTCCCTCTATAGATCTCTATGGTCCCTCCATTGTCTTCTCCCTATAGATCTCTATGGTCCCTCCATTGTCTTTTCTCTATAGATCTCTATGGTCCCTCCATTGTCTTCTCTCTATAGATCTCTATGGTCCCTCCATTGTCTTCCCTCTTTAGATCTCTATGCTCCCTCCATTGTCTTCTCCCTATAGATCTCTATGGTCCCTCCATTGTCTTCTCTCTATAGATCTCTATGGTCCCTCCATTGTCTTCTCCCTATAGATCTCTATGGTCCCTCCATTGTCTTCCCTCTATAGATCTCTATGGTGTCTCCATTGTCTTCTCTCTATAGATCTCTATGGTCCCTCCATTGTCTTCCCTCTATAGATCTCTATGGTCCCTCCATTGTCTTCTCTCTATAGATCTCTATGGTCTCTCCGTTGTCTTCCCTCTATAGATCTCTATGGTCTCTCCATTGTCTTCTCTCTATAGATCTCTATGGTCCCTCCATTGTCTTCCCTCTATAGATCTCTATGGTCCCTCCATTGTCTTCTCTCTATAGATCTCTATGGTCCCTCCATTGTCTTCTCTCTATAGATCTCTATGGTCCCTCTATTGTCTTCTCTCTATAGATCTCTATAGTCTCTCCATTGTCTTCCCTCTATAGATCTCTATGGTCCCTCCATTGTCTTCCCTCTATAGATCTCTATGATCCCTCCATTGTCTTCTCTCTATAGATCTCTATGGTCTCTCCATTGTCTTCCCTCTATAGATCTCTATGATCCCTCCATTGTCTTCTCCCTATAGATCTCTATGGTCCCTCCATTGGCTTCTCTCTATAGATCTCTATGGTCCCTCCATTGTCTTCTCTCTATAGATCTCTATGGTCCCTCCATTGTCTTCTCTCTATAGATCTCTATGATCCCTCCATTGTCTTCTCTCTATAGATCTCTATGGTCTCTCCATTGTCTTCCCTCTATGGTCCCTCCATTGTCTTCTCTCTATAGATCTCTATGGTCTCTCCATTGTCTTCCCTCTATAGATCTCTATGGTCTCTCCATTGTCTTCTCTCTATAGATCTCTATGGTCTCTCCATTGTCTTCCCTCTATAGATCTCTATGGTCTCTCCATTGTCTTCTCTCTATAGATCTCTATGGTCCCTCCATTGTCTTCTCTCTATAGATCTCTATGGTCTCTCCATTGTCTTCCCTCTATAGATCTCTATGGTCTCTCCATTGTCTTCTCCCTATAGATCTCTATGGTCCCTCCATTGTCTTCTCTCTATAGATCTCTATGGTCCCTCCATTGTCTTCTCCCTATAGATCTCTATGGTCCCTCCATTGTCTTTCCTCTATAGATCTCTATGGTCTCTCCGTTGTCTTCTCTCTATAGATCTCTATGGTCCCTCCATTGTCTTCTCTCTATAGATCTCTATGATCCCTCCATTGTCTTCCCTCTATAGATCTCTATGGTCCCTCCATTGTCTTCTCTCTATAGATCTCTATGGTCCCTCCATTGTCTTCTCTCTATAGATCTCTATGGTCCCTCTATTGTCTTCTCTCTATAGATCTCTATGGCCTCTCCATTGTCTTCTCTCTATAGATCTCTATGGTCCCTCCATTGTCTTCTCCCTATAGATCTCTATGGCCTCTCCATTGTCTTCCCTCTATAGATCTCTATGGTCTCTCCATTGTCTTCTCTCTATAGATCTCTATGGTCCCTCCATTGTCTTCCCTCTATAGATCTCTATGGTCCCTCCATTGTCTTCTCTCTATAGATCTCTATGGTCCCTCCATTGTCTTCTCTCTATAGATCTCTATGGTCCCTCTATTGTCTTCTCTCTATAGATCTCTATAGTCTCTCCATTGTCTTCCCTCTATAGATCTCTATGGTCCCTCCATTGTCTTCCCTCTATAGATCTCTATGATCCCTCCATTGTCTTCTCCCTATAGATCTCTATGGTCCCTCCATTGGCTTCTCTCTATAGATCTCTATGGTCCCTCCATTGTCTTCTCTCTATAGATCTCTATGGTCCCTCCATTGTCTTCTCTCTATAGATCTCTATGATCCCTCCATTATCTTCTCTCTATAGATCTCTATGGTCTCTCCATTGTCTTCCCTCTATAGATCTCTATGATCCCTCCATTGTCTTCTCCCTATAGATCTCTATGGTCCCTCCATTGGCTTCTCTCTATAGATCTCTATGGTCCCTCCATTGTCTTCTCTCTATAGATCTCTATGGTCCCTCCATTGTCTTCTCTCTATAGATCTCTATGATCCCTCCATTGTCTTCTCTCTATAGATCTCTATGGTCTCTCCATTGTCTTCCCTCTATAGATCTCTATGGTCTCTCCATTGTCTTCTCTCTATAGATCTCTATGGTCTCTCCATTGTCTTCCCTCTATAGATCTCTATGGTCTCTCCATTGTCTTCTCTCTATAGATCTCTATGGTCCCTCCATTGTCTTCTCTCTATAGATCTCTATAATTCCTCCATTGTCTTCCCTCTATAGATCTCTATGATCCCTCCATGTCTTCTCTCTATAGATCTCTATGGTCTCTCCATTGTCTTCCCTCTATAGATCTCTATGGTCTCTCCATTGTCTTCTCTCTATAGATCTCTATGGTCCCTCCATTGTCTTCTCTCTATAGATCTCTATGGTCTCTCCATTGTCTTCCCTCTATAGATCTCTATGGTCTCTCCATTGTCTTCTCTCTATAGATCTCTATGGTCCCTCCATTGTCTTCTCTCTATAGATCTCTATGATCCCTCCATGTCTTCTCTCTATAGATCTCTATGGTCCCTCCATTGTCTTCCCTCTATAGATCTCTATGGTCCCTCCATTGTCTTCTCTCTATAGATCTCTATGGTCTCTCCGTTGTCTTCCCTCTATAGATCTCTATGGTCTCTCCATTGTCTTCCCTCTATAGATCTCTATGGTCCCTCCATTGTCTTCTCCCTATAGATCTCTATGGTCCCTCCATTGTCTTTTCTCTATAGATCTCTATGGTCCCTCCATTGTCTTCTCTCTATAGATCTCTATGGTCCCTCCATTGTCTTCCCTCTTTAGATCTCTATGCTCCCTCCATTGTCTTCTCCCTATAGATCTCTATGGTCCCTCCATTGTCTTCTCTCTATAGATCTCTATGGTCCCTCCATTGTCTTCTCCCTATAGATCTCTATGGTCCCTCCATTGTCTTCCCTCTATAGATCTCTATGGTGTCTCCATTGTCTTCTCTCTATAGATCTCTATGGTCCCTCCATTGTCTTCCCTCTATAGATCTCTATGGTCCCTCCATTGTCTTCTCTCTATAGATCTCTATGCTCTCTCCGTTGTCTTCCCTCTATAGATCTCTATGGTCTCTCCATTGTCTTCTCTCTATAGATCTCTATGGTCCCTCCATTGTCTTCCCTCTATAGATCTCTATGGTCTCTCCATTGTCTTCTCTCTATAGATCTCTATGGTCCCTCCATTGTCTTCTCTCTATAGATCTCTATGGTCCCTCTATTGTCTTCTCTCTATAGATCTCTATAGTCTCTCCATTGTCTTCCCTCTATAGATCTCTATGGTCCCTCCATTGTCTTCCATCTATAGATCTCTATGATCCCTCCATTGTCTTCTCTCTATAGATCTCTATGGTCTCTCCATTGTCTTCCCTCTATAGATCTCTATGATCCCTCCATTGTCTTCTCCCTATAGATCTCTATGGTCCCTCCATTGGCTTCTCTCTATAGATCTCTATGGTCCCTCCATTGTCTTCTCTCTATAGATCTCTATGGTCCCTCCATTGTCTTCTCTCTATAGATCTCTATGATCCCTCCATTGTCTTCTCTCTATAGATCTCTATGGTCTCTCCATTGTCTTCCCTCTATGGTCCCTCCATTGTCTTCTCTCTATAGATCTCTATGGTCTCTCCATTGTCTTCCCTCTATAGATCTCTATGGTCTCTCCATTGTCTTCTCTCTATAGATCTCTATGGTCTCTCCATTGTCTTCCCTCTATAGATCTCTATGGTCTCTCCATTGTCTTCTCTCTATAGATCTCTATGGTCCCTCCATTGTCTTCTCTCTATAGATCTCTATGGTCTCTCCATTGTCTTCCCTCTATAGATCTCTATGGTCTCTCCATTGTCTTCTCTCTATAGATCTCTATGGTCCCTCCATTGTCTTCTCTCTATAGATCTCTATGGTCTCTCCATTGTCTTCCCTCTATAGATCTCTATGGTCTCTCCATTGTCTTCTCTCTATAGATCTCTATGGTCTCTCCATTGTCTTCCCTCTATAGATCTCTATGGTCTCTCCATTGTCTTCTCTCTATAGATCTCTATGGTCCCTCCATTGTCTTCTCTCTATAGATCTCTATGGTCTCTCCATTGTCTTCCCTCTATAGATCTCTATGGTCTCTCCATTGTCTTCTCTCTATAGATCTCTATGGTCCCTCCATTGTCTTCTCTCTATAGATCTCTATGATCCCTCCATGTCTTCTCTCTATAGATCTCTATGGTCCCTCCATTGTCTTCCCTCTATAGATCTCTATGGTCCCTCCATTGTCTTCTCTCTATAGATCTCTATGGTCTCTCCGTTGTCTTCCCTCTATAGATCTCTATGGTCTCTCCATTGTCTTCCCTCTATAGATCTCTATGGTCCCTCCATTGTCTTCTCCCTATAGATCTCTATGGTCCCTCCATTGTCTTTTCTCTATAGATCTCTATGGTCCCTCTATTGTCTTCTCTCTATAGATCTCTATGGTCCCTCCATTGTCTTCCCTCTTTAGATCTCTATGCTCCCTCCATTGTCTTCTCCCTATAGATCTCTATGGTCCCTCCATTGTCTTCTCTCTATAGATCTCTATGGTCCCTCCATTGTCTTCTCCCTATAGATCTCTATGGTCCCTCCATTGTCTTCTCTCTATAGATCTCTATGGTCCCTCCATTGTCTTCTCCCTATAGATCTCTATGGTCCCTCCATTGTCTTCCCTCTATAGATCTCTATGGTGTCTCCATTGTCTTCCCTCTATAGATCTCTATGGTCTCTCCATTGTCTTCCCTCTATAGATCTCTATGGTCCCTCCATTGTCTTCTCTCTATAGATCTCTATGGTCCCTCCATTGTCTTCTCCCTATAGATCTCTATGGTCCCTCCATTGTCTTCTCTCTATAGATCTCTATGGTCCCTCCATTGTCTTCTCTCTATAGATCTCTATGGTCCCTCCATTGTCTTCCCTCTATGGTCCCTCCATTGTCTTCCCTCTATGGTCCCTCCATTGTCTTCTCTCTATAGATTTCTATGGTCTCTCCATTGTCTTCCCTCTATAGATCTCTATGGTCCCTCCATTGTCTTCTCTCTATAGATCTCTATGGTCCCTCCATTGTCTTCCCTCTATAGATCTCTATGATCCCTCCATTGTCTTCCCTCTATAGATCTCTATGGTCTCTCCATTGTCTTCCCTCTATAGATCTCTATGGTCCCTCCATTGTCTTCTCACTATAGATCTCTATGGTCCCTCCATTGTCTTCCCTCTATAGATCTCTATGGTCTCTCCATTGTCTTCTCTCTATAGATCTCTATGGTCCCTCCATTGTCTTCCCTCTATAGATCTCTATGGTCCCTCCATTGTCTTCTCTCTATAGATCTCTATGGTCCCTCCATTGTCTTCTCTCTATAGATCTCTATGGTCCCTCCATTGTCTTCTCTCTATAGATCTCTATGGTCCCTCTATTGTCTTCTCTCTATAGATCTCTATAGTCTCTCCATTGTCTTCCCTCTATAGATCTCTATGGTCCCTCCATTGTCTTCCCTCTATAGATCTCTATGATCCCTCCATTGTCTTCTCCCTATAGATCTCTATGGTCCCTCCATTGTCTTCCCTCTATAGATCTCTATGGTCCCTCTATTGTCTTCTCTCTATAGATCTCTATAGTCTCTCCATTGTCTTCCCTCTATAGATCTCTATGGTCCCTCCATTGTCTTCCCTCTATAGATCTCTATGATCCCTCCATTGTCTTCTCCCTATAGATCTCTATGGTCCCTCCATTGGCTTCTCTCTATAGATCTCTATGGTCCCTCCATTGTCTTCTCTCTATAGATCTCTATGGTCCCTCCATTGTCTTCTCTCTATAGATCTCTATGATCCCTCCATTGTCTTCCCTCTATAGATCTCTATGGTCCCTCCATTGTCTTCTCTCTATAGATCTCTATGATCCCTCCATTGTCTTCCCTCTATAGATCTCTATAGTCCCTCCATTGTCTTCTCTCTATAGATCTCTATGGTCTCTCCATTGTCTTCCCTCTATAGATCTCTATGATCCCTCCATTGTCTTCTCCCTATAGATCTCTATCGTCCCTCCATTGGCTTCTCTCTATAGATCTCTATGGTCCCTCCATTGTCTTCTCTCTATAGATCTCTATGGTCCCTCCATTGTCTTCTCTCTATAGATCTCTATGATCCCTCCATTGTCTTCTCTCTATAGATCTCTAAGGTCTCTCCATTGTCTTCCCTCTATAGATCTCTATGGTCTCTCCATTGTCTTCTCTCTATAGATCTCTATGGTCTCTCCATTGTCTTCTCTCTATAGATCTCTATGGTCCCTCCATTGTCTTCTCTCTATAGATCTCTATAATTCCTCCATTGTCTTCCCTCTATAGATCTCTATGATCCCTCCATGTCTTCTCTCTATAGATCTCTATGGTCTCTCCATTGTCTTCCCTCTATAGATCTCTATGGTCTCTCCATTGTCTTCTCTCTATAGATCTCTATGGTCCCTCCATTGTCTTCTCTCTATAGATCTCTATGGTCTCTCCATTGTCTTCCCTCTATAGATCTCTATGGTCTCTCCATTGTCTTCTCTCTATAGATCTCTATGGTCCCTCCATTGTCTTCTCTCTATAGATCTCTATGATCCCTCCATGTCTTCTCTCTATAGATCTCTATGGTCCCTCCATTGTCTTCCCTCTATAGATCTCTATGGTCCCTCCATTGTCTTCTCTCTATAGATCTCTATGGTCTCTCCGTTGTCTTCCCTCTATAGATCTCTATGGTCTCTCCATTGTCTTCCCTCTATAGATCTCTATGGTCCCTCCATTGTCTTCTCCCTATAGATCTCTATGGTCCCTCCATTGTCTTTTCTCTATAGATCTCTATGGTCCCTCCATTGTCTTCTCTCTATAGATCTCTATGGTCCCTCCATTGTCTTCCCTCTTTAGATCTCTATGCTCCCTCCATTGTCTTCTCCCTATAGATCTCTATGGTCCCTCCATTGTCTTCTCCCTATAGATCTCTATGGTCCCTCCATTGTCTTCTCTCTATAGATCTCTATGGTCCCTCCATTGTCTTCTCTCTATAGATCTCTATAATTCCTCCATTGTCTTCCCTCTATAGATCTCTATGATCCCTCCATGTCTTCTCTCTATAGATCTCTATGGTCCCTCCATTGTCTTCCCTCTATAGATCTCTATGGTCCCTCCATTGTCTTCTCTCTATAGATCTCTATGGTCTCTCCGTTGTCTTCCCTCTATAGATCTCTATGGTCTCTCCATTGTCTTCCCTCTATAGATCTCTATGGTCCCTCCATTGTCTTCTCCCTATAGATCTCTATGGTCCCTCCATTGTCTTTTCTGTATAGATCTCTATGGTCCCTCCATTGTCTTCTCTCTATAGATCTCTATGGTCCCTCCATTGTCTTCCCTCTTTAGATCTCTATGCTCCCTCCATTGTCTTCTCCCTATAGATCTCTATGGTCCCTCCATTGTCTTCTCTCTATAGATCTCTATGGTCCCTCCATTGTCTTCTCTCTATAGATCTCTATGGTCCCTCCATTGTCTTCCCTCTATAGATCTCTATGGTCCCTCCATTGTCTTCTCTCTATAGATCTCTATGGTCCCTCAATTGTCTTCCCTCTATAGATCTCTATGGTCCCTCCATTGTCTTCTCTCTATAGATCTCTATGGTCCCTCCATTGTCTTCTCTCTATAGATCTCTATGGTCCCTCTATTGTCTTCTCTCTATAGATCTCTATAGTCTCTCCATTGTCTTCCCTCTATAGATCTCTATGGTCCCTCCATTGTCTTCCCTCTATAGATCTCTATGATCCCTCCATTGTCTTCTCCCTATAGATCTCTATGGTCCCTCCATTGGCTTCTCTCTATAGATCTCTATGGTCCCTCCATTGTCTTCTCTCTATAGATCTCTATGGTCCCTCCATTGTCTTCTCTCTATAGATCTCTATGATCCCTCCATTGTCTTCTCTCTATAGATCTCTATGGTCTCTCCATTGTCTTCCCTCTATAGATCTCTATGATCCCTCCATTGTCTTCTCCCTATAGATCTCTATGGTCCCTCCATTGGCTTCTCTCTATAGATCTCTATGGTCCCTCCATTGTCTTCTCTCTATAGATCTCTATGGTCCCTCCATTGTCTTCTCTCTATAGATCTCTATGATCCCTCCATTGTCTTCTCTCTATAGATCTCTATGGTCTCTCCATTGTCTTCCCTCTATGGTCCCTCCATTGTCTTCTCTCTATAGATCTCTATGGTCTCTCCATTGTCTTCCCTCTATAGATCTCTATGGTCTCTCCATTGTCTTCTCTCTATAGATCTCTATGGTCTCTCCATTGTCTTCCCTCTATAGATCTCTATGGTCTCTCCAGTGTCTTCTCTCTATAGATCTCTATGGTCCCTCCATTGTCTTCTCTCTATAGATCTCTATGGTCTCTCCATTGTCTTCCCTCTATAGATCTCTATGGTCTCTCCATTGTCTTCTCTCTATAGATCTCTATGGTCTCTCCATTGTCTTCCCTCTATGGTCCCTCCATTGTCTTCTCTCTATAGATCTCTATGGTCTCTCCATTGTCTTCCCTCTATAGATCTCTATGGTCTCTCCATTGTCTTCTCTCTATAGATCTCTATGGTCTCTCCATTGTCTTCCCTCTATAGATCTCTATGGTCTCTCCAGTGTCTTCTCTCTATAGATCTCTATGGTCCCTCCATTGTCTTCTCTCTATAGATCTCTATGGTCTCTCCATTGTCTTCCCTCTATAGATCTCTATGGTCTCTCCATTGTCTTCTCTCTATAGATCTCTATGGTCCCTCCATTGTCTTCTCTCTATAGATCTCTATGGTCTCTCCATTGTCTTCTCTCTATAGATCTCTATGGTCCCTCCATTGTCTTCCCTCTATAGATCTCTATGGTCCCTCCATTGTCTTCTCTCTATAGATCTCTATGGTCTCTCCGTTGTCTTCCCTCTATAGATCTCTATGGTCTCTCCATTGTCTTCCCTCTATAGATCTCTATGGTCCCTCCATTGTCTTCTCCCTATAGATCTCTATGGTCCCTCCATTGTCTTTTCTCTATAGATCTCTATGGTCCCTCCATTGTCTTCTCTCTATAGATCTCTATGGTCCCTCCATTGTCTTCCCTCTTTAGATCTCTATGCTCCCTCCATTGTCTTCTCCCTATAGATCTCTATGGTCCCTCCATTGTCTTCTCTCTATAGATCTCTATGGTCCCTCCATTGTCTTCTCCCTATAGATCTCTATGGTCCCTCCATTGTCTTTCCTCTATAGATCTCTATGGTCTCTCCATTGTCTTCTCTCTATAGATCTCTATGGTCCCTCCATTGTCTTCTCTCTATAGATCTCTATGATCCCTCCATTGTCTTCCCTCTATAGATCTCTATGGTCCCTCCATTGTCTTCTCTCTATAGATCTCTATGGTCCCTCCATTGTCTTCTCTCTATAGATCTCTATGGTCCCTCCATTGTCTTCTCCCTATAGATCTCTATGGTCCCTCCATTGTCTTCCCTCTATAGATCTCTATGGTCTCTCCATTGTCTTCTCTCTATAGACATCTATGGTCCCTCCATTGTCTTCCCTCTATAGATCTCTATGGTCCCTCCATTGTCTTCTCTCTATAGATCTCTATGGTCCCTCCATTGTCTTCTCTCTATAGATCTCTATGGTCCCTCTATTGTCTTCTCTCTATAGATCTCTATAGTCTCTCCATTGTCTTCCCTCTATAGATCTCTATGGTCCCTCCATTGTCTTCCCTCTATAGATCTCTATGATCCCTCCATTGTCTTCTCCCTATAGATCTCTATGGTCCCTCCATTGGCTTCTCTCTATAGATCTCTATGGTCCCTCCATTGTCTTCTCTCTATAGATCTCTATGGTCCCTCCATTGTCTTCTCTCTATAGATCTCTATGATCCCTCCATTGTCTTCTCTCTATAGATCTCTATGGTCTCTCCATTGTCTTCCCTCTATAGATCTCTATGATCCCTCCATTGTCTTCTCCCTATAGATCTCTATGGTCCCTCCATTGGCTTCTCTCTATAGATCTCTATGGTCCCTCCATTGTCTTCTCTCTATAGATCTCTATGGTCCCTCCATTGTCTTCTCTCTATAGATCTCTATGATCCCTCCATTGTCTTCTCTCTATAGATCTCTATGGTCTCTCCATTGTCTTCTCTCTATAGATCTCTATGGTCTCTCCATTGTCTTCCCTCTATAGATCTCTATGGTCTCTCCATTGTCTTCTCTCTATAGATCTCTATGGTCTCTCCATTGTCTTCCCTCTATAGATCTCTATGGTCTCTCCATTGTCTTCTCTCTATAGATCTCTATGGTCCCTCCATTGTCTTCTCTCTATAGATCTCTATAATTCCTCCATTGTCTTCCCTCTATAGATCTCTATGATCCCTCCATGTCTTCTCTCTCTAGATCTCTATGGTCTCTCCATTGTCTTCCCTCTATAGATCTCTATGGTCTCTCCATTGTCTTCTCTCTATAGATCTCTATGGTCCCTCCATTGTCTTCTCTCTATAGATCTCTATGGTCTCTCCATTGTCTTCCCTCTATAGATCTCTATGGTCTCTCCATTGTCTTCTCTCTATAGATCTCTATGGTCCCTCCATTGTCTTCTCTCTATAGATCTCTATGATCCCTCCATGTCTTCTCTCTAAAGAACTCTATGGTCCCTCCATTGTCTTCCCTCTATAGATTTCTATGGTCCTCCATTGTCTTCTCTCTATAGATCTCTATGGTCCCTCCATTGTCTTCTCTCTATAGATCTCTATGGTCTCTCCGTTGTCTTCCCTCTATAGATCTCTATGGTCTCTCCATTGTCTTCCCTCTATAGATCTCTATGGTCCCTCCATTGTCTTCTCCCTATAGATCTCTATGGTCCCTCCATTGTCTTTTCTCTATAGATCTCTATGGTCCCTCCATTGTCTTCTCTCTATAGATCTCTATGGTCCCTCCATTGTCTTCCCTCTTTAGATCTCTATGCTCCCTCCATTGTCTTCTCCCTATAGATCTCTATGGTCCCTCCATTGTCTTCTCTCTATAGATCTCTATGGTCCCTCCATTGTCTTCTCCCTATAGATCTCTATGGTCCCTCCATTGTCTTTCCTCTATAGATCTCTATGGTCTCTCCGTTGTCTTCTCTCTATAGATCTCTATGGTCCCTCCATTGTCTTCTCTCTATAGATCTCTATGATCCCTCCATTGTCTTCCCTCTATAGATCTCTATGGTCCCTCCATTGTCTTCTCTCTATAGATCTCTATGGTCCCTCCATTGTCTTCTCTCTATAGATCTCTATGGTCCCTCCATTGTCTTCTCCCTATAGATCTCTATGGTCCCTCCATTGTCTTCCCTCTATAGATCTCTATGGTCTCTCCATTGTCTTCTCTCTATAGATCTCTATGGTCCCTCCATTGTCTTCCCTCTATAGATCTCTATGGTCCCTCCATTGTCTTCTCTCTATAGATCTCTATGGTCCCTCCATTGTCTTCTCTCTATAGATCTCTATGGTCCCTCTATTGTCTTCTCTCTATAGATCTCTATAGTCTCTCCATTGTCTTCCCTCTATAGATCTCTATGGTCCCTCCATTGTCTTCCCTCTATAGATCTCTATGATCCCTCCATTGTCTTCTCCCTATAGATCTCTATGGTCCCTCCATTGGCTTCTCTCTATAGATCTCTATGGTCCCTCCATTGTCTTCTCTCTATAGATCTCTATGGTCCCTCCATTGTCTTCTCTCTATAGATCTCTATGATCCCTCCATTGTCTTCTCTCTATAGATCTCTATGGTCTCTCCATTGTCTTCCCTCTATAGATCTCTATGATCCCTCCATTGTCTTCTCCCTATAGATCTCTATGGTCCCTCCATTGGCTTCTCTCTATAGATCTCTATGGTCCCTCCATTGTCTTCTCTCTATAGATCTCTATGGTCCCTCCATTGTCTTCCCTCTATAGATCTCTATGGTCCCTCCATTGTCTTCTCTCTATAGATCTCTATGGTCCCTCAATTGTCTTCCCTCTATAGATCTCTATGGTCCCTCCATTGTCTTCTCTCTATAGATCTCTATGGTCCCTCCATTGTCTTCTCTCTATAGATCTCTATGGTCCCTCTATTGTCTTCTCTCTATAGATCTCTATAGTCTCTCCATTGTCTTCCCTCTATAGATCTCTATGGTCCCTCCATTGTCTTCCCTCTATAGATCTCTATGATCCCTCCATTGTCTTCTCCCTATAGATCTCTATGGTCCCTCCATTGGCTTCTCTCTATAGATCTCTATGGTCCCTCCATTGTCTTCTCTCTATAGATCTCTATGGTCCCTCCATTGTCTTCTCTCTATAGATCTCTATGATCCCTCCATTGTCTTCTCTCTATAGATCTCTATGGTCTCTCCATTGTCTTCCCTCTATAGATCTCTATGATCCCTCCATTGTCTTCTCCCTATAGATCTCTATGGTCCCTCCATTGGCTTCTCTCTATAGATCTCTATGGTCCCTCCATTGTCTTCTCTCTATAGATCTCTATGGTCCCTCCATTGTCTTCTCTCTATAGATCTCTATGATCCCTCCATTGTCTTCTCTCTATAGATCTCTATGGTCTCTCCATTGTCTTCCCTCTATGGTCCCTCCATTGTCTTCTCTCTATAGATCTCTATGGTCTCTCCATTGTCTTCCCTCTATAGATCTCTATGGTCTCTCCATTGTCTTCTCTCTATAGATCTCTATGGTCTCTCCATTGTCTTCCCTCTATAGATCTCTATGGTCTCTCCAGTGTCTTCTCTCTATAGATCTCTATGGTCCCTCCATTGTCTTCTCTCTATAGATCTCTATGGTCTCTCCATTGTCTTCCCTCTATAGATCTCTATGGTCTCTCCATTGTCTTCTCTCTATAGATCTCTATGGTCTCTCCATTGTCTTCCCTCTATGGTCCCTCCATTGTCTTCTCTCTATAGATCTCTATGGTCTCTCCATTGTCTTCCCTCTATAGATCTCTATGGTCTCTCCATTGTCTTCTCTCTATAGATCTCTATGGTCTCTCCATTGTCTTCCCTCTATAGATCTCTATGGTCTCTCCAGTGTCTTCTCTCTATAGATCTCTATGGTCCCTCCATTGTCTTCTCTCTATAGATCTCTATGGTCTCTCCATTGTCTTCCCTCTATAGATCTCTATGGTCTCTCCATTGTCTTCTCTCTATAGATCTCTATGGTCCCTCCATTGTCTTCTCTCTATAGATCTCTATGGTCTCTCCATTGTCTTCTCTCTATAGATCTCTATGGTCCCTCCATTGTCTTCCCTCTATAGATCTCTATGGTCCCTCCATTGTCTTCTCTCTATAGATCTCTATGGTCTCTCCGTTGTCTTCCCTCTATAGATCTCTATGGTCTCTCCATTGTCTTCCCTCTATAGATCTCTATGGTCCCTCCATTGTCTTCTCCCTATAGATCTCTATGGTCCCTCCATTGTCTTTTCTCTATAGATCTCTATGGTCCCTCCATTGTCTTCTCTCTATAGATCTCTATGGTCCCTCCATTGTCTTCCCTCTTTAGATCTCTATGCTCCCTCCATTGTCTTCTCCCTATAGATCTCTATGGTCCCTCCATTGTCTTCTCTCTATAGATCTCTATGGTCCCTCCATTGTCTTCTCCCTATAGATCTCTATGGTCCCTCCATTGTCTTTCCTCTATAGATCTCTATGGTCTCTCCATTGTCTTCTCTCTATAGATCTCTATGGTCCCTCCATTGTCTTCTCTCTATAGATCTCTATGATCCCTCCATTGTCTTCCCTCTATAGATCTCTATGGTCCCTCCATTGTCTTCTCTCTATAGATCTCTATGGTCCCTCCATTGTCTTCTCTCTATAGATCTCTATGGTCCCTCCATTGTCTTCTCCCTATAGATCTCTATGGTCCCTCCATTGTCTTCCCTCTATAGATCTCTATGGTCTCTCCATTGTCTTCTCTCTATAGACATCTATGGTCCCTCCATTGTCTTCCCTCTATAGATCTCTATGGTCCCTCCATTGTCTTCTCTCTATAGATCTCTATGGTCCCTCCATTGTCTTCTCTCTATAGATCTCTATGGTCCCTCTATTGTCTTCTCTCTATAGATCTCTATAGTCTCTCCATTGTCTTCCCTCTATAGATCTCTATGGTCCCTCCATTGTCTTCCCTCTATAGATCTCTATGATCCCTCCATTGTCTTCTCCCTATAGATCTCTATGGTCCCTCCATTGGCTTCTCTCTATAGATCTCTATGGTCCCTCCATTGTCTTCTCTCTATAGATCTCTATGGTCCCTCCATTGTCTTCTCTCTATAGATCTCTATGATCCCTCCATTGTCTTCTCTCTATAGATCTCTATGGTCTCTCCATTGTCTTCCCTCTATAGATCTCTATGATCCCTCCATTGTCTTCTCCCTATAGATCTCTATGGTCCCTCCATTGGCTTCTCTCTATAGATCTCTATGGTCCCTCCATTGTCTTCTCTCTATAGATCTCTATGGTCCCTCCATTGTCTTCTCTCTATAGATCTCTATGATCCCTCCATTGTCTTCTCTCTATAGATCTCTATGGTCTCTCCATTGTCTTCTCTCTATAGATCTCTATGGTCTCTCCATTGTCTTCCCTCTATAGATCTCTATGGTCTCTCCATTGTCTTCTCTCTATAGATCTCTATGGTCTCTCCATTGTCTTCCCTCTATAGATCTCTATGGTCTCTCCATTGTCTTCTCTCTATAGATCTCTATGGTCCCTCCATTGTCTTCTCTCTATAGATCTCTATAATTCCTCCATTGTCTTCCCTCTATAGATCTCTATGATCCCTCCATGTCTTCTCTCTCTAGATCTCTATGGTCTCTCCATTGTCTTCCCTCTATAGATCTCTATGGTCTCTCCATTGTCTTCTCTCTATAGATCTCTATGGTCCCTCCATTGTCTTCTCTCTATAGATCTCTATGGTCTCTCCATTGTCTTCCCTCTATAGATCTCTATGGTCTCTCCATTGTCTTCTCTCTATAGATCTCTATGGTCCCTCCATTGTCTTCTCTCTATAGATCTCTATGATCCCTCCATGTCTTCTCTCTAAAGAACTCTATGGTCCCTCCATTGTCTTCCCTCTATAGATTTCTATGGTCCTCCATTGTCTTCTCTCTATAGATCTCTATGGTCCCTCCATTGTCTTCTCTCTATAGATCTCTATGGTCTCTCCGTTGTCTTCCCTCTATAGATCTCTATGGTCTCTCCATTGTCTTCCCTCTATAGATCTCTATGGTCCCTCCATTGTCTTCTCCCTATAGATCTCTATGGTCCCTCCATTGTCTTTTCTCTATAGATCTCTATGGTCCCTCCATTGTCTTCTCTCTATAGATCTCTATGGTCCCTCCATTGTCTTCCCTCTTTAGATCTCTATGCTCCCTCCATTGTCTTCTCCCTATAGATCTCTATGGTCCCTCCATTGTCTTCTCTCTATAGATCTCTATGGTCCCTCCATTGTCTTCTCCCTATAGATCTCTATGGTCCCTCCATTGTCTTTCCTCTATAGATCTCTATGGTCTCTCCGTTGTCTTCTCTCTATAGATCTCTATGGTCCCTCCATTGTCTTCTCTCTATAGATCTCTATGATCCCTCCATTGTCTTCCCTCTATAGATCTCTATGGTCCCTCCATTGTCTTCTCTCTATAGATCTCTATGGTCCCTCCATTGTCTTCTCTCTATAGATCTCTATGGTCCCTCCATTGTCTTCTCCCTATAGATCTCTATGGTCCCTCCATTGTCTTCCCTCTATAGATCTCTATGGTCTCTCCATTGTCTTCTCTCTATAGATCTCTATGGTCCCTCCATTGTCTTCCCTCTATAGATCTCTATGGTCCCTCCATTGTCTTCTCTCTATAGATCTCTATGGTCCCTCCATTGTCTTCTCTCTATAGATCTCTATGGTCCCTCTATTGTCTTCTCTCTATAGATCTCTATAGTCTCTCCATTGTCTTCCCTCTATAGATCTCTATGGTCCCTCCATTGTCTTCCCTCTATAGATCTCTATGATCCCTCCATTGTCTTCTCCCTATAGATCTCTATGGTCCCTCCATTGGCTTCTCTCTATAGATCTCTATGGTCCCTCCATTGTCTTCTCTCTATAGATCTCTATGGTCCCTCCATTGTCTTCTCTCTATAGATCTCTATGATCCCTCCATTGTCTTCTCTCTATAGATCTCTATGGTCTCTCCATTGTCTTCCCTCTATAGATCTCTATGATCCCTCCATTGTCTTCTCCCTATAGATCTCTATGGTCCCTCCATTGGCTTCTCTCTATAGATCTCTATGGTCCCTCCATTGTCTTCTCTCTATAGATCTCTATGGTCCCTCCATTGTCTTCTCTCTATAGATCTCTATGATCCCTCCATTGTCTTCTCTCTATAGATCTCTATGGTCTCTCCATTGTCTTCCCTCTATAGATCTCTATGGTCTCTCCATTGTCTTCTCTCTATAGATCTCTATGGTCTCTCCATTGTCTTCCCTCTATAGATCTCTATGGTCTCTCCATTGTCTTCTCTCTATAGATCTCTATGGTCCCTCCATTGTCTTCTCTCTATAGATCTCTATAATTCCTCCATTGTCTTCCCTCTATAGATCTCTATGATCCCTCCATGTCTTCTCTCTATAGATCTCTATGGTCTCTCCATTGTCTTCCCTCTATAGATCTCTATGGTCTCTCCATTGTCTTCTCTCTATAGATCTCTATGGTCCCTCCATTGTCTTCTCTCTATAGATCTCTATGGTCTCTCCATTGTCTTCCCTCTATAGATCTCTATGGTCTCTCCATTGTCTTCTCTCTATAGATCTCTATGGTCCCTCCATTGTCTTCTCTCTATAGATCTCTATGATCCCTCCATGTCTTCTCTCTATAGATCTCTATGGTCCCTCCATTGTCTTCCCTCTATAGATCTCTATGGTCCCTCCATTGTCTTCTCTCTATAGATCTCTATGGTCTCTCCGTTGTCTTCCCTCTATAGATCTCTATGGTCTCTCCATTGTCTTCCCTCTATAGATCTCTATGGTCCCTCCATTGTCTTCTCCCTATAGATCTCTATGGTCCCTCCATTGTCTTTTCTCTATAGATCTCTATGGTCCCTCCATTGTCTTCTCTCTATAGATCTCTATGGTCCCTCCATTGTCTTCCCTCTTTAGATCTCTATGCTCCCTCCATTGTCTTCTCCCTATAGATCTCTATGGTCCCTCCATTGTCTTCTCTCTATAGATCTCTATGGTCCCTCCATTGTCTTCTCCCTATAGATCTCTATGGTCCCTCCATTGTCTTCCCTCTATAGATCTCTATGGTCCCTCCATTGTCTTCTCTCTATAGATCTCTATGGTCCCTCCATTGTCTTCCCTCTATAGATCTCTATGGTCCCTCCATTGTCTTCTCTCTATAGATCTCTATGGTTTCTCCATTGTCTTCCCTCTATAGATCTCTATGGTCTCTCCATTGTCTTCTCTCTATAGATCTCTATGGTCCCTCCATTGTCTTCCCTCTATAGATCTCTATGGTCCCTCCATTGTCTTCTCTCTATAGATCTCTATGGTCCCTCCATTGTCTTCTCTCTATAGATCTCTATGGTCCCTCTACTGTCTTCTCTCTATAGATCTCTATAGTCTCTCCATTGTCTTCCCTCTATAGATCTCTATGGTCCCTCCATTGTCTTCCCTCTATAGATCTCTATGATCCCTCCATTGTCTTCTCCCTATAGATCTCTATGGTCCCTCCATTGGCTTCTCTCTATAGATCTCTATGGTCCCTCCATTGGCTTCTCTCTATAGATCTCTATGGTCCCTCCATTGGCTTCTCTCTATAGATCTCTATGGTCCCTCCATTGTCTTCTCTCTATAGATCTCTATGGTCCCTCCATTGTCTTCTCTCTATAGATCTCTATGATCCCTCCATTGTCTTCTCCCTATAGATCTCTATGGTCCCTCCATTGGCTTCTCTCTATAGATCTCTATGGTCCCTCCATTGTCTTCTCTCTATAGATCTCTATGGTCCCTCCATTGTCTTCTCTCTATAGATCTCTATGATCCCTCCATTGTCTTCTCTCTATAGATCTCTATGGTCTCTCCATTGTCTTCCCTCTATGGTCCCTCCATTGTCTTCTCTCTATAGATCTCTATGGTCTCTCCATTGTCTTCCCTCTATAGATCTCTATGGTCTCTCCATTGTCTTCTCTCTATAGATCTCTATGGTCTCTCCATTGTCTTCCCTCTATAGATCTCTATGGTCTCTCCATTGTCTTCTCTCTATAGATCTCTATGGTCCCTCCATTGTCTTCTCTCTATAGATCTCTATGATCTCTCCGTTGTCTTCCCTCTATAGATCTCTATGGTCCCTCCATTGTCTTCCCTCTATAGATCTCTATGGTCCCTCCATTGTCTTCTCTCTATAGATCTCTATGGTCTCTCCGTTGTCTTCCCTCTATAGATCTCTATGGTCTCTCCATTGTCTTCCCTCTATAGATCTCTATGGTCCCTCCATTGTCTTCTCCCTATAGATCTCTATGGTCCCTCCATTGTCTTTTCTCTATAGATCTCTATGGTCCCTCCATTGTCTTCTCTCTATAGATCTCTATGGTCCCTCCATTGTCTTCCCTCTTTAGATCTCTATGCTCCCTCCATTGTCTTCTCCCTATAGATCTCTATGGTCCCTCCATTGTCTTCTCTCTATAGATCTCTATGGTCCCTCCATTGTCTTCTCCCTATAGATCTCTATGGTCCCTCCATTGTCTTCTCTGTATAGATCTCTATGGTCCCTCCATTGTCTTCACTCTATAGATCTCTATGGTCTCTCCGTTGTCTTCCCTCTATAGATCTCTATGGTCTCTCCATTGTCTTCTCTCTATAGATCTCTATGGTCCCTCCATTGTCTTCTCTCTATAGATCTCTATGATCCCTCCATGTCTTCTCTCTATAGATCTCTATGGTCCCTCCATTGTCTTCCCTCTATAGATCTCTATGGTCCCTCCATTGTCTTCTCTCTATAGATCTCTATGGTCCCTCCATTGTCTTCCCTCTATAGATCTCGATGGTCTCTCCATTGTCTTCCCTCTATAGATCTCTATGGTACCTCCATTGTCTTCTCTCTATAGATCTCTATGGTCCCTCCATTGTCTTCTCTCTATAGATCTCTATGGTCCCTCCATTGTCTTCCCTCTATAGATCTCTATGATCCCTCCATTGTCTTCTCTATAGATCTCTAAGGTCCCTCCATTGTCTTCTCTCTATAGATCTCTATGGTCCCTCCATTGTCTTCTCTCTATAGATCTCTATGGTCCCTCCATTGTCTTCTCTCTATAGATCTCTATGGTCCCTCCATTGTCTTCTCTCTATAGATCTCTATGGTCCCTCCATTGTCTTCCCTCTATAGATCTCTATGATCCCTCCATTGTCTTCTCTATAGATCTCTAAGGTCCCTCCATTGTCTTCTCTCTATAGATCTCTATGGTCCCTCCATTGTCTTCTCTCTATAGATCTCTATGGTCCCTCCATTGTCTTCTCTCTATAGATCTCTATGGTCCCTCCATTGTCTTCTCTCTATAGATCTCTATGGTCCCTCCATTGTCTTCCCTCTATAGATCTCTATGATCCCTCCATTGTCTTCTCTATAGATCTCTAAGGTCCCTCCATTGTCTTCTCTCTATAGATCTCTATGGTCCCTCCATTGTCTTCTCTCTATAGATCTCTATGATCCCTCCATTGTCTTCCCTCTATAGATCTCTATGGTCCCTCCATTGTCTTCTCTCTATAGATCTCTATGGTCCCTCCATTGTCTTCTCTCTATAGATCTCTATGGTCCCTCCATTGTCTTCTCCCTATAGATCTCTATGGTCCCTCCATTGTCTTCCCTCTATAGATCTCTATGGTCTCTCCATTGTCTTCTCTCTATAGATCTCTATGGTCCCTCCATTGGCTTCTCTCTATAGATCTCTATGGTCCCTCCATTGTCTTCTCTCTATAGATCTCTATGGTCCCTCCATTGTCTTCTCTCTATAGATCTCTATGATCCCTCCATTGTCTTCTCTCTATAGATCTCTATGGTCTCTCCATTGTCTTCCCTCTATAGATCTCTATGGTCTCTCCATTGTCTTCTCTCTATAGATCTCTATGGTCTCTCCATTGTCTTCCCTCTATAGATCTCTATGGTCTCTCCATTGTCTTCTCTCTATAGATCTCTATGGTCCCTCCATTGTCTTCTCTCTATAGATCTCTATAATTCCTCCATTGTCTTCCCTCTATAGATCTCTATGATCCCTCCATGTCTTCTCTCTATAGATCTCTATGGTCTCTCCATTGTCTTCCCTCTATAGATCTCTATGGTCTCTCCATTGTCTTCTCTCTATAGATCTCTATGGTCCCTCCATTGTCTTCTCTCTATAGATCTCTATGGTCTCTCCATTGTCTTCCCTCTATAGATCTCTATGGTCTCTCCATTGTCTTCTCTCTATAGATCTCTATGGTCCCTCCATTGTCTTCTCTCTATAGATCTCTATGATCCCTTCATGTCTTCTCTCTATAGATCTCTATGGTCCCTCCATTGTCTTCCCTCTATAGATTTCTATGGTCCCTCCATTGTCTTCTCTCTATAGATCTCTATGGTCCCTCCATTGTCTTCTCTCTATAGATCTCTATGGTCTCTCTGTTGTCTTCCCTCTATAGATCTCTATGGTCTCTCCATTGTCTTCCCTCTTTAGATCTCTATGGTCCCTCCATTGTCTTCTCCCTATAGATCTCTATGGTCCCTCCATTGTCTTTTCTCTATAGATCTCTATGGTCCCTCCATTGTCTTCTCTCTATAGATCTCTATGGTCCCTCCATTGTCTTCCCTCTTTAGATCTCTATGCTCCCTCCATTGTCTTCTCCCTATAGATCTCTATGGTCCCTCCATTGTCTTCTCTCTATAGATCTCTATGGTCCCTCCATTGTCTTCTCCCTATAGATCTCTATGGTCCCTCCATTGTCTTTCCTCTATAGATCTCTATGGTCTCTCCGTTGTCTTCTCTCTATAGATCTCTATGGTCCCTCCATTGTCTTCTCTCTATAGATCTCTATGATCCCTCCATTGTCTTCCCTCTATAGATCTCTATGGTCCCTCCATTGTCTTCTCTCTATAGATCTCTATGGTCCCTCCATTGTCTTCTCTCTATAGATCTCTATGGTCCCTCCATTGTCTTCTCCCTATAGATCTCTATGGTCCCTCCATTGTCTTCCCTCTATAGATCTCTATGGTCTCTCCATTGTCTTCTCTCTATAGATCTCTATGGTCCCTCCATTGTCTTCCCTCTATAGATCTCTATGGTCCCTCCATTGTCTTCTCTCTATAGATCTCTATGGTCCCTCCATTGTCTTCTCTCTATAGATCTCTATGGTCCCTCTATTGTCTTCTCTCTATAGATCTCTATAGTCTCTCCATTGTCTTCCCTCTATAGATCTCTATGGTCCCTCCATTGTCTTCCCTCTATAGATCTCTATGATCCCTCCATTGTCTTCTCCCTATAGATCTCTATGGTCCCTCCATTGGCTTCTCTCTATAGATCTCTATGGTCCCTCCATTGTCTTCTCTCTATAGATCTCTATGGTCCCTCCATTGTCTTCTCTCTATAGATCTCTATGATCCCTCCATTATCTTCTCTCTATAGATCTCTATGGTCTCTCCATTGTCTTCCCTCTATAGATCTCTATGATCCCTCCATTGTCTTCTCCCTATAGATCTCTATGGTCCCTCCATTGGCTTCTCTCTATAGATCTCTATGGTCCCTCCATTGTCTTCTCTCTATAGATCTCTATGGTCCCTCCATTGTCTTCTCTCTATAGATCTCTATGATCCCTCCATTGTCTTCTCTCTATAGATCTCTATGGTCTCTCCATTGTCTTCCCTCTATAGATCTCTATGGTCTCTCCATTGTCTTCTCTCTATAGATCTCTATGGTCTCTCCATTGTCTTCCCTCTATAGATCTCTATGGTCTCTCCATTGTCTTCTCTCTATAGATCTCTATGGTCCCTCCATTGTCTTCTCTCTATAGATCTCTATAATTCCTCCATTGTCTTCCCTCTATAGATCTCTATGATCCCTCCATGTCTTCTCTCTATAGATCTCTATGGTCTCTCCATTGTCTTCCCTCTATAGATCTCTATGGTCTCTCCATTGTCTTCTCTCTATAGATCTCTATGGTCCCTCCATTGTCTTCTCTCTATAGATCTCTATGGTCTCTCCATTGTCTTCCCTCTATAGATCTCTATGGTCTCTCCATTGTCTTCTCTCTATAGATCTCTATGGTCCCTCCATTGTCTTCTCTCTATAGATCTCTATGATCCCTCCATGTCTTCTCTCTATAGATCTCTATGGTCCCTCCATTGTCTTCCCTCTATAGATCTCTATGGTCCCTCCATTGTCTTCTCTCTATAGATCTCTATGGTCTCTCCGTTGTCTTCCCTCTATAGATCTCTATGGTCTCTCCATTGTCTTCCCTCTATAGATCTCTATGGTCCCTCCATTGTCTTCTCCCTATAGATCTCTATGGTCCCTCCATTGTCTTTTCTCTATAGATCTCTATGGTCCCTCCATTGTCTTCTCTCTATAGATCTCTATGGTCCCTCCATTGTCTTCTCTCTATAGATCTCTATGGTCTCTCCATTGTCTTCCCTCTTTAGATCTCTATGCTCCCTCCATTGTCTTCTCCCTATAGATCTCTATGGTCCCTCCATTGTCTTCTCTCTATAGATCTCTATGGTCCCTCCATTGTCTTCTCCCTATAGATCTCTATGGTCCCTCCATTGTCTTCCCTCTATAGATCTCTATGGTGTCTCCATTGTCTTCTCTCTATAGATCTCTATGGTCCCTCCATTGTCTTCCCTCTATAGATCTCTATGGTCCCTCCATTGTCTTCTCTCTATAGATCTCTATGGTCTCTCCGTTGTCTTCCCTCTATAGATCTCTATGGTCTCTCCATTGTCTTCTCTCTATAGATCTCTATGGTCCCTCCATTGTCTTCCCTCTATAGATCTCTATGGTCCCTCCATTGTCTTCTCTCTATAGATCTCTATGGTCCCTCCATTGTCTTCTCTCTATAGATCTCTATGGTCCCTCTATTGTCTTCTCTCTATAGATCTCTATAGTCTCTCCATTGTCTTCCCTCTATAGATCTCTATGGTCCCTCCATTGTCTTCCCTCTATAGATCTCTATGATCCCTCCATTGTCTTCTCTCTATAGATCTCTATGGTCTCTCCATTGTCTTCCCTCTATAGATCTCTATGATCCCTCCATTGTCTTCTCCCTATAGATCTCTATGGTCCCTCCATTGGCTTCTCTCTATAGATCTCTATGGTCCCTCCATTGTCTTCTCTCTATAGATCTCTATGGTCCCTCCATTGTTTTCTCTCTATAGATCTCTATGATCCCTCCATTGTCTTCTCTCTATAGATCTCTATGGTCTCTCCATTGTCTTCCCTCTATAGATCTCTATGGTCTCTCCATTGTCTTCTCTCTATAGATCTCTATGGTCTCTCCATTGTCTTCCCTCTATAGATCTCTATGGTCTCTCCATTGTCTTCTCTCTATAGATCTCTATGGTCCCTCCATTGTCTTCTCTCTATAGATCTCTATGGTCTCTCCATTGTCTTCCCTCTATAGATCTCTATGGTCTCTCCATTGTCTTCTCTCTATAGATCTCTATGGTCCCTCCATTTTCTTCTCTCTATAGATCTCTATGGTCTCTCCATTGTCTTCCCTCTATAGATCTCTATGGTCTCTCCATTGTCTTCTCTCTATAGATCTCTATGGTCTCTCCATTGTCTTCCCTCTATAGATCTCTATGGTCCCTCCATTGTCTTCTCTCTATAGATCTCTATGGTCCCTCCATTTTCTTCTCTCTATAGATCTCTATGGTCTCTCCATTGTCTTCCCTCTATAGATCTCTATGGTCTCTCCATTGTCTTCTCTCTATAGATCTCTATGGTCTCTCCATTGTCTTCCCTCTATAGATCTCTATGGTCTCTCCATTGTCTTCTCTCTATAGATCTCTATGGTCTCTCCATTGTCTTCTCTCTATAGATCTCTATGGTCCCTCCATTGTCTTCTCTCTATAGATCTCTATGGTCTCTCCATTGTCTTCTCTCTATAGATCTCTATGGTCCCTCCATTTTCTTCTCTCTATAGATCTCTATGGTCTCTCCATTGTCTTCCCTCTATAGATCTCTATGGTCTCTCCATTGTCTTCTCTCTATAGATCTCTATGGTCTCTCCATTGTCTTCCCTCTATAGATCTCTATGGTCTCTCCATTGTCTTCTCTCTATAGATCTCTATGGTCTCTCCATTGTCTTCTCTCTATAGATCTCTATGGTCCCTCCATTGTCTTCTCTCTATAGATCTCTATGGTCTCTCCATTGTCTTCCCTCTATAGATCTCTATGGTCTCTCCATTGTCTTCTCTCTATAGATCTCTATGGTCCCTCCATTGTCTTCTCTCTATAGATCTCTATGATCCCTCCATGTCTTCTCTCTATAGATCTCTATGGTCCCTCCATTGTCTTCCCTCTATAGATCTCTATGGTCCCTCCATTGTCTTCTCTCTATAGATCTCTATGGTCTCTCCGTTGTCTTCCCTCTATAGATCTCTATGGTCTCTCCATTGTCTTCCCTCTATAGATCTCTATGGTCCCTCCATTGTCTTCTCTCTATAGATCTCTATGGTCTCTCCATTGTCTTCTCTCTATAGATCTCTATGGTCTCTCCATTGTCTTCTCCCTATAGATCTCTATGGTCCCTCCATTGTCTTTTCTCTATAGATCTCTATGGTCCCTCTATTGTCTTCTCTCTATAGATCTCTATGGTCCCTCCATTGTCTTCCCTCTTTAGATCTCTATGCTCCCTCCATTGTCTTCTCCCTATAGATCTCTATGGTCCCTCCATTGTCTTCTCTCTATAGATCTCTATGGTCCCTCCATTGTCTTCTCCCTATAGATCTCTATGGTCCCTCCATTGTCTTCCCTCTATAGATCTCTATGGTGTCTCCATTGTCTTCTCTCTATAGATCTCTATGGTCCCTCCATTGTCTTCCCTCTATAGATCTCTATGGTCCCTCCATTGTCTTCTCTCTATAGATCTCTATGGTTCCTCCATTGTCTTCTCTCTATAGATCTCTATGGTCCCTCCATTGTCTTCTCTCTATAGATCTCTATGGTCCCTCCATTGTCTTCTCTCTATAGATCTCTATGGTCTCTCCATTGTCTTCTCTCTATAGATCTCTATGGTCTCTCCGTTGTCTTCCCTCTATAGATCTCTATGGTCTCTCCATTGTCTTCTCTCTATAGATCTCTATGGTCCCTCCATTGTCTTCTCTCTATAGATCTCTATGATCCCTCCATGTCTTCTCTCTATAGATCTCTATGGTCCCTCCATTGTCTTCCCTCTATAGATCTCTATGGTCCCTCCATTGTCTTCTCTCTATAGATCTCTATGGTCCCTCCATTGTCTTCCCTCTATAGATCTCTATGGTCTCTCCATTGTCTTCCCTCTATAGATCTCTATGGTACCTCCATTGTCTTCTCTCTATAGATCTCTATGGTCCCTCCATTGTCTTCTCTCTATAGATCTCTATGGTGTCTCCATTGTCTTCTCTCTATAGATCTCTATGGTCTCTCCATTGTCTTCTCTCTATAGATCTCTATGGTCTCTCCATTGTCTTCTCCCTATAGATCTCTATGGTCCCTCCATTGTCTTCCCTCTATAGATCTCTATGGTCTCTCCAGTGTCTTCTCTCTATAGATCTCTATGGTCCCTCCATTGTCTTCCCTCTATAGATCTCTATGATCCCTCCATTGTCTTCTCTCTATAGATCTCTATGGTCCCTCCATTGTCTTCCCTCTATAGATCTCTATGGTCCCTCCATTGTCTTCTCTCTATAGATCTCTATGGTCCCTCCATTGTCTTCTCTCTATAGATCTCTATGGTCCCTCCATTGTCTTCCCTCTATATATCTCTATGGTCCCTCCATTGTCTTCTCTCTATAGATCTCTATGGTCTCTCCATTGTCTTCTCTCTATAGATCTCTATGGTCCCTCCATTGTCTTCCCTCTATAGATCTCTATGGTCCCTCCATTGTCTTCTCTCTATAGATCTCTATGGTCCCTCCATTGTCTTCCCTCTATAGATCTCTATGGTCCCTCCATTGTCTTCCCTCTATAGATCTCTATGGTCCCTCCATTGTATGAGAATGGTGGGGGAAGTGCTCAGTGTCTGTGTTGGTGACATCATACAGAAATTTGCTGATTTGTCTATTTTTTAAAAATTTTCAATTGAATATATTTTGCTGTGTGTAAAACAATGGCAGTTTGTTGCCACTGCACGTTTGTGTGCAATTTTAAAGCATGTCATGTTTGGTATCCATGTACTCGGCCTAAGATCATCTTTTTTATTTCATCAAACATTTGGGCAATATAGTGTGTTTTAGTGCATTAAAATTTAAAAAAGTGTGTTTTTTCCCCAAAAAATGCGTTTGAAAAATCGCTGCGCAAATACTGTGTGAAAAAAAAAAATGAAACACCCACCATTTTAATCTGTAGGGCATTTGATTTAAAAAAATATACAATGTTTGGGGGTTCAAAGTAATTTTCTTGCAAAAAAAATAATTTTTTCATGTAAACAAAAAGTGTCAGAAAGGGCTTTGTCTTCAAGTGGTTAGAAGAGTGGGTGATGTGTGACATAAGCTTCTAAATGTTGTGCATAAAATGCCAGGACAGTTCAAACCCCCCCCAAATGACCCCATTTTGGAAAGTAGACACCCCAAGCTATTTGCTGAGAGGCATGTCGAGTCCATGGAATATTTTATATTTTGACACAAGTTGCGGGAAAGAGACAATTTTTTTTTTTTTTTTGCACAAAGTTGTCACTAAATGATATATTGCTCAAACATGCCATGGAAATATGTGAAATTACACCCCAAAATACATTCTGCTGCTTCTCCTGAGTATGGGGATACCACATGTGTGAGACTTTTTGGGAGCCTAGCCGCGTACGGGACCCCGAAAACCAAGCACCGCCTTCAGGCTTTCTAAGGGTGTCAATTTTTGATTTCACTCTTCACTGCCTATCACAGTTTCGGAGGCCATGGAATGCCAAGATGGCACAAACCCCCCCCAAATGACCCCATTTTGGAAAGTAGACACCCCAAGCTATTTGATGAGAGGTATAGTGAGTATTTTGCAGACCTCACTTTTTGTCACAAAGTTTTGAAAATTGAAAAAAGAAAAAAAAATGTTTTTTCTTCTCTTTCTTCATTTTCAAAAACAAATGAGGTCTGCAAAATACTCACCATGCCTCTCAGCAAATAGCTTGGGGTGTCTACTTTACAAAATGGGGTCATTTGGGGGGGTTTTGTGCCATCTGGGCATTCCATGGCCTCCGAACCTGTGATAGGCAGTGAAGAGTGAAATCAAAAATTTACAACCTTAGAAATCCTGAAGGCGGTGATTGGTTTTCGGGGCCCCGTACGCGGCTAGGCTCTTTTTTTGTCATTATTCAATCACTTGGGACAAAAAAAATTAATATTCAATGGGCTCAACATGCCTCTCAGAAATTTCCTTGGGGTGTCTACTTTCCAAAATGGGGTCATTTGGGGGAGGGGTTGTACTGCCCTGCCATTTTAGCACCTCAAGAAATGACATAGGCAGTCATAAACTAAAAGCTGTGTAAATTCCAGAAAATGTACCCTAGTTTGTAGGCACTATAACTTTTGCGCAAACCAATAAATATACGCTTATTGACATTTTTTTTTTACCAAAGACATGTGGCCAAATACATTTTAGCCTAAATGTATGACTAAAATTGAGTTTATTGGATTTTTTTTATAACAAAAAGTAGAAAATATCATTTTTTTTCAAAATTTTCGGTCTTTTTCCGTTTATAGCGCAAAAAATAAAAACCGCAGAGGTGATCAAATACCATCAAAAGAAAGCTCTATTTGTGGGAAGAAAAGGACGCAAATTTCTTTTGGGTACAGCATTGCATGACAGCGCAATTAGCAGTTAAAGCAACGCAGTGCCGAATTGGAAAAAGTCCTCTGGTCTTTAGGCAGCCAAATGGTCCGGGGCTGAAGTGGTTAATGAGGGAAAAAAATGAACTTAAATGATTTTAGCAAATGGCTGCAATATAACAAAGAGTGAAAAATTTAAGGGGGTCTCAATACTTTCCGTCCCCACTGTATGTATGAAATACACTGCAGCTAACTGAATTGCCTGCCTGCTCAAACTAAATGAAATGACACTCTCTCTGCCTCTCTCTGCCTCTCTCTGTCTATCTCTGTCTCTCTCTGTCTCTCTCTGTCTCTCTCTGCCTCTCTCTGTCTCTCTCTGCCTCTCTCTGCCTCTCTCTGTCTATCTCTGTCTATCTCTGTCTCTCTCTGTCTCTCTCTGCCTCTCTATCTCTCTGCCTCTCTCTGTCTATCTCTGTCTCTCTCTGTCTCTCTCTGCCTCTCTCTGCCTCTCTCTGTCTATCTCTGTCTATCTCTGTCTCTCTCTGTCTCTCTCTGCCTCTCTATCTCTCTGTCTCTCTCTGTCTCTCTCTGTCTCTCTCTGTCTCTCTCTGCCTCTCTCTGCCTCTCTCTGTCTCTCTCTGCCTCTCTCTGTCTTTCTCTGCCTCTCTCTGCCTCTCTCTGTCTCTCTCTGTCTCTCTCTGTCTCTCTCTGCCTCTCTCTGCCTCTCTCTGTCTCTCTCTGTCTATCTCTGTCTCTCTCTGCCTCTCTCTGTCTCTCTCTGTCTATCTCTGTCTCTCTCTGTCTATCTCTGCCTCTCTCTGCCTCTCTCTGTCTCTCTCTGTCTCTCTCTGCCTCTCTCTGTCTCTCTCTATCTATCTCTGTCTCTCTCTGTCTATCTCTGTCTCTCTCTGCCTCTCTCTGTCTCTCTCTGCCTCTCTCTGTCTCTCTCTCTGCCTCTCTCTGCCTTTCTCTGTCTATCTCTGTCTCTCTCTGCCTCTCTCTGCCTCTCTCTGTCTCTCTCTGCCTCTCTCTGTCTCTCTCTGTCTATCTCTGTCTCTCTCTGCCTCTCTCTGTCTCTCTCTCTGCCTCTCTCTGCCTTTCTCTGTCTATCTCTGTCTATCTCTGTCTCTCTCTGCCTCTCTCTGCCTCTCTCTGTCTCTCTCTGCCTCTCTCTGTCTCTCTCTGTCTATCTCTGTCTCTCTCTGCCTCTCTCTGCCTCTCTCTGTCTCTCTCTGCCTCTCTCTGTCTATCTCTGTCTATCTCTGTCTCTCTCTGCCTCTCTCTGCCTCTCTCTGTCTCTCTCTGCCTCTCTCTGCCTTTCTCTGTCTATCTCTGTCTATCTCTGTCTCTCTCTGCCTCTCTCTGCCTCTCTCTGTCTCTCTCTGTCTCTCTCTGCCTCTCTCTGTCTCTCTCTCTGCCTCTCTCTGCCTCTCTCTGCCTCTCTCTGTCTCTCTCTGTCTCTCTCTGTCTGTCTCTCTCTGTCTCTCTCTCTGCCTCTCTCTGCCTCTCTCTGTCTCTCTCTGCCTCTCTCTGTCTCTCTCTCTGCCTCTCTCTGCCTCTCTCTGCCTCTCTCTGTCTCTCTCTGTCTCTCTCTGTCTGTCTCTCTCTGTCTCTCTCTCTGTCTCTCTCTGCCTCTCTCTGCCTCTCTCTGCCTCTCTCTGTCTCTCTCTCTGCCTCTCTCTGCCTCTCTCTGCCTCTCTCTGTCTCTCTCTGTCTGTCTCTCTCTGTCTCTCTCTCTGCCTCTCTCTGCCTCTCTCTGCCTCTCTCTGCCTCTCTCTGTCTCTCTCTGCCTCTCTCTGCCTCTCTCTGTCTCTCTCTGCCTCTCTCTGTCTCTCTCTGCCTCTCTCTGTCTCTCTCTGTCTCTCTCTGCCTCTCTCTGTCTCTCTCTCTGCCTCTCTCTGCCTCTCTCTGTCTCTCTCTGTCTCTCTCTGCCTCTCTCTGTCTCTCTCTGCCTCTCTCTGTCTCTCTCTCTGCCTCTCTCTGCCTCTCTCTGCCTCTCTCTGTCTCTCTCTGTCTCTCTCTGCCTCTCTCTGTCTCTCTCTGTCTCTCTCTCTGCCTCTCTCTGCCTCTCTCTGCCTCTCTCTGTCTCTCTCTGTCTGTCTCTCTCTGTCTCTCTCTCTGCCTCTCTCTGTCTCTCTCTGCCTCTCTCTGCCTCTCTCTGCCTCTCTCTGTCTCTCTCTGCCTCTCTCTGTCTCTCTCTGTCTGTCTCTCTCTGTCTCTCTCTCTGCCTCTCTCTGTCTCTCTCTGTCTGTCTCTCTCTGTCTCTCTCTGCCTCTCTCTGTCTCTCTCTGTCTGTCTCTCTCTGTCTCTCTCTCTGCCTCTCTCTGCCTCTCTCTGTCTCTCTCTGCCTCTCTCTGCCTCTCTCTGTCTCTCTCTGCCTCTCTCTGCCTCTCTCTGCCTCTCTCTGTCTCTCTCTGTCTGTCTCTCTCTGTCTCTCTCTCTGCCTCTCTCTGTCTCTCTCTGCCTCTCTCTGCCTCTCTCTGCCTCTCTCTGTCTCTCTCTGTCTGTCTCTCTCTGTCTCTCTCTCTGCCTCTCTCTGTCTCTCTCTGCCTCTCTCTGTCTCTCTCTGCCTCTCTCTGCCTCTCTCTGTCTCTCTCTGTCTCTCTCTGCCTCTCTCTGCCTCTCTCTGTCTCTCTCTGCCTCTCTCTGTCTTTCTCTGTCTATCTCTGCCTCTCTCTGTCTCTCTCTGTCTCTCTCTGCCTCTCTCTGTCTATCTCTGTCTCTCTCTGTCTCTCTCTGCCTCTCTCTGTCTATCTCTGCCTCTCTCTGTCTATCTCTGCCTCTCTCTGCCTCTCTCTGCCTCTCTCTGTCTTTCTCTGTCTCTCTCTGTCTCTCTCTGCCTCTCTCTGTCTATCTCTGCCTCTCTCTGTCTATCTCTGCCTCTCTCTGCCTCTCTCTGCCTCTCTCTGTCTATCTCTGCCTCTCTCTGTCTATCTCTGCCTCTCTCTGCCTCTCTCTGCCTCTCTCTGTCTTTCTCTGTCTATCTCTGTCTCTCTCTGTCTCTCTCTTAACAACGCCACCAACACACTACACACAGCCGACGTGCAGGTGGCCTTATATAGTTGGGGGCGTGGACTTAACCCCCCCTGAGCCATAATTGGCCAAAGTCACCCTGCCTTTGGCTAATTATGGCTCTCTTCACTGACGGCGCTGTGATTGGTCAAAGCATGCGGGTCATAGTGCATGCTTGGCCAATCATCAGCCAGCAATGCACTGCGATGACGCAGTGCATTACAGGCCGTGACGCGCCGCTCGAATTTGGCGCGAGCGGCCCATAATGTTCGTTTTTCGTCAAACGATCGAACAGCCAGCCCATCTCTAGTCCTAACAAGTCCTGCAAACATTTGTTCATGTAAAATGACTGTATGCGAAGGCTCCTGTACGTTCTGGTCTGGCCATGAAAGAGTTACAGAGCACTCGGGAACAAGCCTGCTTATCAGAGCTGCTGGCGCCAACTGGTCTGGAAGCTTGGGGGCGTAGCCACGCCCCAGAAGAAGCCCAGCGTACCCATCGTCTGAGAGTGGAGGAGGAGTGCATCATGACAGGTTACCTGCAGCCCATTGGCCAGTTCGTAAACCTTCCTGAAGTGCAGATACCGGATGGTGGCTACCGGGGTGCAGCTAGAGCACCGAGGGGGATTCGCTCTCAGCACAGACAATTGTATGGAAAAGCTGTGCCGGTTGTGTCCTGGCTGCAGAAAACCCTTTGCAGCAATCGGAGCCTAGCTGAAGTGTGGGCACTGTGAGGAGCCATTAATGAGACTAGTGCCTAGCGACCTGCCCCCAGTTGCCTATGCTGTGGATCTGACATCAGGACTGTGTGTGTGAAGTAGAGAGGAATCCTGGTCAACCAGAGGAAGTCAGGGAGTGAGCGGTGTGCAGGCCTGCAGTCAGTTAGACGTCCTTCTGAGTCATGAAATCTGGGTCGGTTTACTGAAGTTCAGGGTTAAATGACCCATGCAGGCAGCTCTCTGGTGCCTTCCCCGGTTTTGGAATGTTAAAGAACATTATGGAAGCTGGAGGGCGGAGGCTAGGAGGGTTGTCCTGTATACTCAGAGGAGCTTGACCAATCCCCAGGTGGTAGGCTTGGCAGGGTGGTCAGGCCAGGCCTTAAGTAGGAATCAGTCATGCTGGCAAGGGGAGTCGGGTGGAAAATGGAGATGCATTGCTGAGGAGACTCTCCATGGTCTCTGCTGTGGAAGGATCCTACCACAGGAGAAGGTGGAAGGAGGCTTTGCTGAGAGGCAGCGGGAGCAAGGAGAGGACAGTGTAAGGACTGCAGCACAGTGCAGGGACTTAAGCCTCATACACACGATCGGATTTTCCGCAGACAAAACCGCAAACTTTTGTCCAAAGGGAGTTGGCCCCAAACTTGTCTTGCATACAAACGGCACACAATTGTCGGCCAACAAACACGAATGTAGTGACGTACTACGTGGTTTTTCAGCTCTTTAGCACCACCCTTTGGGCTCCTTCTACTAATTTCGTGTTAGTAGAAGTCTGGTGAATGCTAATTTGTGCTTTTCATTTCGCGCTTTTCAGTTTGTGCTTTTCATTTCTTTTCTGAACAGCCGTTCATCAACCAGCCATGTTGCGGAATCGGAGGAGATAAGGTGTTATTTATTATTGGCCTTGGAGTTATTGCTTCGACCCAAGTCCAGTCCAGGAACAGGAGGAGGAGGAGTTCTTGGACCAAAAATCTGTTGCTTTATTAATCGTGACCAATTATGTCATATGCCTTTGCTGCTGGAGCTCCAGGAGAATAATCCGGATGATTTTCAAAATTATCTCCGGATGACGGACCCCTGCTTTCACCAACTCTTGGCATTGGTGACCCCCTATATTAAGAAGCAGGACACATGCATGAGGCTTTTATTTTATTTTTTGGTTGAATAATGATTTGATTTGGTATATTTTCTATATTTTTGGATGCATAGAATTCTATTGGCAGATATCATGTCTAATTTTATTTGTTTTCTTTTTTTAATGCACAATAAAAAAAATGTGGAGAATAATACTTGGCTGTGTGTTTTACTTCAAATGACAGTTTGGGAGTAGTCAGTTACATTTTAAAAAAAAATACAATGTAAAATTGACAAGGGACACCAACATAGTTGTATCTTTGATCTTAAAAACTCCGGGATAATGGTGTTGTGGTAATTTGCACCAAAAAAAAAAAAAATAACAAGCATAATAATATTATTCTTGATATCTCTAGAAAAAAAAAGCCTTTGAAAACTCGTTTGCAATTACTCCATCAGTATCACCAGCAAAGCAGCTTCATTATTATCCCATTAAAGAAGAAGAGAATTGTGCGCTGCATTTCTAGATTTTATAATTTGCCGCGTCACAAATGTTAATTCTCCATTACGAACGCTAGTTTACAAGACCGACCGCTTCTGCCTCGTCCTTGCTTCCGAGCATGCGTGTTTGTACTTTGTACTTTTGTAAGACGGACTTGTGTACACACGCTCGGAAAATCCGACAACAGATGTTTGTCCGTGGAAAATTTTAAAGCCTGACATCCAACATTTGTCTGCGGAAAATCCGACAACAATTGTCCGATGGAGTGTACAGACGGTCGGATTTTCCGCCAACAGCCTGTCATCACACATTTTCCCGTCAGAAAATCTGATCGTGTGTACGAGGCTTAACAAGGGGAGAGACTGCTACATGTATCGGGTCTCTCTGGAAGATGGCGGTGTTAAATCTTCCTTACCTTGCCCTGGGAGATGTTGGGCGAGTCAGTCGGGTTAGACTGGATAAAGGAGAAGAATTCACCGGAGCTGTAAATAGGGAGGAAGTTGTCCCTGGTTTTGTTACTGTCAAGCTGGGCATCCCATAATTCCCATCCAAGTTATTATTCCTAATAAAAACGCAAAACAAATCTCAAGGACTGTTCACTGTGTTCGGATCAAAGCTGAAGCTGTTGTGTGCCTGGCTGGGCAGCAGTGGGGAACCCTGTCATCTGCAACCCCTGTGGGGGTAGTGCTACATCTGTATGAACATAAAAAAAAAAAACTTTCCTGCTGCAGAACCTCCAGAAACATTTACACAACAAAAGGTCAAAAATAATTCTGCATAGAGAAAGGGAAATGTAGAGCTATCCATTCAAGACATGGGAATCTACTATCCCAACACTGGTGCATTAAAACCGAGCTTTATTGAGGCCAGACAGGCGACCTGCTAAAGAAAAACTCTGCATGTAAACGGTCTTTCAAAATGAAATAAAAACGTTAAAAAAAGCAAAATTGTATTGTTTTTTTTTTTTTTTCTACATTAGTGCTCCAGAAAATAAATGTATAAAAATGTTACAAAAAAAGTTTGGCATACAATACAAATCTTGGCCGGAGCACATTGCCACTTCTCTCTGAGTTTGGTGTCTCTCCACCATCTTCACCTTCTCCTCCTTCACTCCAAGTTCTCTGTCTGTCGACGACCTTCACACTCCCCCTCCGAATCTTCCAGCTCTTTGTATCTCAACCACCTTCACACCCTTCCTTTCCATCGGTCAGAGTTATCGGTCTCTCGGCCTCCTTTACACGCTCTTTCTCCTCGTATCTTAGTTCTTGGTCTGTGGGCCGGCTTCACACTTGCATACATTTGGCTCACTGTTGAGGAGCGGCCTCAATGATCCCAATGGGCGAGTATGAGAATCGGCGCCGGCAGGTAAACTCTGCAGCCCAGGTTAAAATTGCCATGGCCATGAAGCAAAAAGCTTCATGACCACGGCATGTGTACAGTCCCGTCAGGCCATAAGGTAAGAATTTGCATGGTCAGCTTGGGGTGGTAAACCATTGACTTGGCTCAATGTCACCGCACCCAGGCCATCTGTATAAAAAAGCCCTTATTAACATCGCTGTGCTCGGACTGGGTAACATTTGGGTTGAGGTAAAGAACTGCTATTATGTTATGCCGAGATATGAACAAACTCCGACTCTCTTGAGCAGTGGTTCTCCTGTCCTCAGGGCCCACTAACAGGCCAGATTTCTAAGTATTACTTAGAGCCCTTTCACACTGGGGCAGTGCGGGCGGCGGCGGTAAAACGGCGCTATTTTTAGCGCCGCTTTACAGTCGCTTTAGCGGCGGTATTCGGCCGCTAGCGGGGGCGTTTTTTTCCCCTCTGCTAGCGTCCAAGAAAGGGTTAAAACCACCGCAAAGCGGTGCTGCAGCAGCGCTATGCCGGCGGTATAGCCGCGCTGCCCCATTCATTTCAATGGGCAGGAGCGGTGAAGGAACGGTATACACTCCGCTCCTTCACCGCTCCAAAGATGCTGCTAGCAGGACTTTTTTTTAGCATCCTGCCAGCGCACCGCTCCAATGTGAAAGCCCTCGGGGCTTTAATATTGGAGAGACAGGTGCGGCTCTTTCAGGGCGCTTTGCAAGCGCTAGTTTTAGCGCTGTAGCGCCTGCAAAGCGCTCCAGTGTGAAAGGGGTCTAAGGGAAGATGCAGACTAGAATACTGCAATCACTGAGCAGCAAATGATATCACCTGGGATGTATTTCAGTTATCTTGCAAACCTGGCCTGTTAGTGGGTCCTGAGGACCGGGGTGGAGAACCACTGCTCTTGAGTCTTTTGCGTAACAAGTTCACTGTCGCTGTTTAATCCGTGTTTGAGCAGTAATGACTGCAGAGTGACACCAGAGGGCAGCAGAGAGCTCCGCCTAATATATTATTACTATTATACAGGATTTTATACATATATATATATATATATATATATATATATATATATATATATATATATATATAGCGCCAACAGTTTACGCAGCGCTTTACAATATAAAAGGGAGACAATACAGTTATAATACAATAAAATACAAAAGGATTAAGAGGGCCCTGCTCAGAAGAGCTTACAATCCAATAGGGTGGGACAGATGGTACAAAAGGTTGTAATTGTGGGGAATGAGCTGATGGAAGTGTTAGAAGATTAGTAGGAGACGTGATAGGCTTCCCTGAAGAGATGAGTTTTCAGGGATCGCCTGAAGGTAGCAAGAGTAGGGGATAGCCGGACAGGTTGAGGTAGCGAGTTCTCTCTGGAGAAATCCTGGAGACGAACATGAGAGGAGGAGACGAGAGAGCTTGAGAGTAGGAGTTCTTGAGAAGAGCGGAGAGGAAGATTTGGGTGATATTTGGAGACAAGATTGGTGATGTAGCTCGGGGCAGAGAGAATATAATATACAGGTGCATCTCATAAAATTAAAATATTATCAAAAGGTAATTAATTTCAGTAATTCAATTCAAAAAGTGAAACACGCGGAGTGATATATTTCTAGCATTTCTTTCTTTTAATCTTGATGATTATGGCTTACAGCTAGTGAAAACCCCAAAAATTCAGTATCTCAGAAAATATGAATAATTCATAAGACCAATTAAAAAAAAAAGGATTTTTAATACAGAAATGTTGGCTTACTAAAAAGTCTGTCCATGTACAGTATAGTATGCACTCAATACTTGGTCGGGGCTCCTTTTACATGAATTACGGCATCAATGCGGCGTGGCATGGAGGTGATCAGTCTGTGGCACTGCTGAGGTGTTATGGAAGCCCGGGTTGCTTTGATAGCGGCCTTCAGCTCATCAGTATTGTTGGGTCTGGTGTCTCTCATCTTCCTCTTGACAATACCCCACAGATCCTCTATGGGGTTTAGGTCTGGCAAGTTTGCTGGCCAATCAAGCACAGTGATTCCATGATCATCAACTTTTTTCAGAGGGGTGGGGGCATCATTTTAAGGTCACCCATGCTCCACCCCTTTTTGACAGTGACATGAAGGGGAGGGGCTTAGTCGTCATATAAAGCACCGGCATGCAAAGAAACCTGATGCAAAAGCTTAAAAAAAAATGTAAAGAGAGTGAATACCGCGCTAGAGATCTTTATCTAAAATACAGCTGCAACAAAAACCATCAAATATCTCTATGGTGAACAACAATACTAAAAAACATAAGTTGCGCTTGTAACTATAAACACTCAAAAAAAATGACAATTATAAACATGACGAAGAAAGCTTAATGAATGCTCTCATTAAATATTAACAACTTTAGCAATATTAACATAAAGCATATCAGTGCAGCCTCATCAGAGGCCATCAGTGCAGCCTATCATTGCCCATCAGTGCAGCCTATCATTGCCCATCAGTGCAGCCTATCATTGCCCATCAGTGCAGCCTATCATTGCCCATCAGTGCAGCATATCAGTGGCCATCAGTTTAGCCTATCAGTGGCCATCAGTACAGTGTATTATTGGCCATCAGTGCAGCCTATCAGTGCCCACCAGTGCAGCGTATCATTGCCCATCATTGCCAATCAGTGCAGCGTATCAGTGCCCATCAGTGCAGCATACCATTGCCCATTAGTGCAGCGTATCATTTCCCATACATGCAGCGTATCATTGCCCATACATGCAGCATTACATTGCTCATCAGTGCAGCCTACCAGTGCCCACCAGTTCAAGGTATCATTGCCCATCAGTGCAGCGTATAATTGCCCATGCGTGCAGCATATCATTGGCAATCAGTGCAGCATATCAGTATCCATCAATGCAGCCTATCATTGCCCATATGTGCAGCCTCATCAGTGCCCAGCAATGCATCAGGGAGGAATCAGGAGGATCTGCCGGCGGGATATGCTGAGACGCGGCTTGTATATGAATAGCTGCCACTGTCAAAATAAGTCCTGCCTCCTAGACCGGCTACTCTAATAGACAGCACACTGGTCCAATGCCAGTGCAGGAGGCAGGACTTTGTTCCACAGCGGCCGGCTATTCATATACAAGCCGTGTCTCAGCGAGAGATCCCCGCTCTGTGTCATCTGGCTGCCCAATCCTTCTTATGCCCCGTACACACGGTCGGACATTGATCGGACATTCCGACAACAAAATCCATGGATTTTTTCCGGCCGATGTTGGCTCAAACTTGTCTTGCATACACACGGTCACACAAAGTTGTCAGAAAATCCGATCGTTCTGAACGCGGTGACATAAAACACGTACGTCGGGACTATGAACGGGGCAGTAGCCAATAGCTTTCATCTCTTTATTTATTCTGAGCATGCGTGGCACTTTGTCCGTCGGATTTGTGTACACACGATCGGAATTTCCGACAACGGATTTTGTTGTCGGAAAATTTTATAGCCTGCTCTCAAACTTTGTGTGTCGGAAAATCCGATGGAAAATGTGTGATGGAGCCCACACACGGTCGGAATTTCCGACAACAAGGTCCTATCACACATTTTCCCTCGGAAAATCCGACCGTGTGTACGGGGCATAACAGTTTCCTGGCTGATCGCTTCTGGCAGAAGCAGTGTGGCCTTTAGTACAGGACATGAGAGTGGCCCAGGGGGATGGAACCCCCCCTCCAGGCCGCTCTGATGGCCGCACAACTTCTGCCAGAAGCGATCAGTCAGGAAACTGTCAGCCCATTCCGCCCCTGCTCCACACTCGCCCACCACTAATTTCCACTCACCAAATACGAGCAGGCAAGTGGAAATTTTCAGGGCTGGGTGTGCGGATACCTTGCTCCGGGGGGGGGGGGGGGGGGGCACCTGCCGCCCCATGTGGACGCCCATGATGATCATTAAACCAGGTATTGGTGCTTTTGGTAGTGTGGGAAGGTGACAAGTCCTGCTGGAAAATGAAATCAGCAACTCCTGGTCAGCAGAGGGAAGCATGAAGTGCTCTAGAATTTCCCGGTAGAGGGCTGCGCTGACTTTGGACTTGATAAAACACAGTGGACCAACACCAGCAGATGACATGGCTCCCCAAATCATCACTGACTGGGGACAATTTTGCATCTCATTTGGAAATGAAGGTCCCAGAGTCTGGAGGAGGAGTGGAGAGGCACCGAATCCAAGTTGCATGAGGTCCAGTGTGAAGTCTCCACAGTCCGTGATGATTTGGGAAGCCATGTCATCCTCTGGTTTTGGTCCATAGTGTTTTATCAAGTCCAAAGTCAGTGCAGCCCTCGACCAGGAAATTCTAGAGAACCTCATGCCTACCTCTGCTGACCAGCTTTTGGAGATGCCGATTTCATTTTCTAGCAGGACTTGGTACCGGCCCACATGGTATCACTATGCAAACTCGCCTGACCTAAACCCCATAGAGGATCTGTGGGGTATTGTCAGGGCCGTCTTTAATATTGATTGGACCCTGGGCAAAACTTTTCTTGGGGCCCCCCCATGCAGTTTCGCTCTCCACCTGCTCTGAGGCATACAATAAATAGCAGCTAGACTCAAAATCAGTTTACTGAATCAGATCAGGCAGCTATTGCGATTGGTTGCCAGAGGTTACAGTGTATCATTACCGCTCACTGACTGGTTGCTAGAGGTTACAGCACACATTACGGCTCACTGATTAGTTGCTAGAGGTTACAGCACATGATTTCTGCTTGTTGATTGGCTGCTAGAGATTACTGTGGATATGACCCCTGGGGGGCATGATATACATATCAATGCCGCCGGCTGCCGCTATTTACATATGAATGCCGCCACTATTTACATATGAATGCAGGTAATTTACATGTAAACACAGGGTCTGCAGGTGAGTCATCTGTACACAACAAAAGGGCAGAGCTGGGCAGCATTAGTAGCAGTACTTTACACTGAGATATTGGGACACAGCACGGGACTAAAACCTAAAGGGACGAGGGAATTTAAACCAGGATAGTTGGCAAGTATGAGGAAGCTGCTTTGGGCCCCACAACAATGACAGTGCCCAGGGCAGCTGCCCCTTTTGCCCTGCCTTAAAAACGGCCGTGGGTATTGTCAAGAGGAAGATGAGAGACACCAGACCCAACAATGCAAACAAACTGAAGGCCGCTATCAAAGCAACCTGGGCTTCCATAACACGTCAGCAGTGCCACAGGCTGATCGCCTCCATACCACGCCACATTGATGCAGAAGGAGCCCCGACCAAGTATTGAGTGCATACTATACTGTACATGGACATACTTTTCAGTAAGCCAACATTTCTGTATTAAAAATCCTTTTTTTTATTGGTCTTATGTAATATTCTAATTTTCTGAGATACTGAATTTTGGGTTTTCACTAGTTGTAAGCCATAATCATCAAAATTAAAAGAAAGAAATGCTTGAAATATATCACTCTGTGTGTAACACATCTATAAAAAATATGAGTTTCACTTTTTGAATTGAATTACTGAAATAAATTAACTTTTTGATGATATTCAAATTTTATGAAATGCACTTGTATAATAGAGTAATGCCGCATACACACGAGCGGACTTCTCGTCGGAATGAACTCCGAAGGACTTTTCGACGGAGTTCCGACGAAACGGACTTTCCTACACACGATCCCACCAAAGTCCGATCGTTTCAAACGTGATGACGTACGACCTGACCAGAATAAGGAAGTTCAATAGCCAGCAGCCAACATGTTCTATTTCTAAGGAGCCGTCAGATTTTTAGACAGAAAAGGTCCGATGAAGCCCACACACGATCGGAATGTCCGACGGATTCGTACCGTCGGGCCTTTTCTGCCGGAAAGTCCGGTCGTGTGTACGCGGCATTGGTAGTATAAAGGTAACAACTTCTCTACTTCACCGCCACTGCACATGGAAAGGGTGCCGGCCCTGTACGCATCAGAAAACATATTGTGAAAAAAGTCCGGGTGTCCGCACTCCAATGAAATTGCCTTTATTAACCACTTCAGCCCCGGAAGGATTTGTCCCCTTAATGACCAGGTCGATTTTTTGCGAAACGGCACTGCGTCGCTTCAACTGACAATTGCGCGGTCGTGCGACGCTGTACCCGAACAAAATTTACGTCCTTTTTTCCCCACAAATAGAGCTTTCTTTTGGTGGTATTTGATCACCTCTGCGGTTTTAATTTTTTGCGCTATAAACAAAAAAAGAGCAACAATTTGGAAAAAAAGCAATATTTTTTACTTTTTGCTATTAAAAATATCTTCCAAAAAAATATTTAAAAAAACGAATTTATTATTCAGTTTAAGCCGATACGTATTCTTCTACATATTTTTGGTAAAAAAAAAAATCGCAATAAGCGTTTATTGATTGGATTGCGCAAAAATTATAGTGTCTACAAAATAGGGGATAGAGTTATGGCATTTTTATTATTGTTTTTTTTTTACTAGTAATGGCGGCGATCTGTGATTTTTAGCGGGACTGCGACATTGCGGCGGAGAGATTGGACACATTTTTGGGACCATTGACATTTATACAGCCATATAAAAATGCACTGATTACTATGTAATTGTCACTGCCAGGGAAGGGGTTAACACTAGGGGACGATCAAGGAGTTAAGTGTGTTCCTTAGTGAGTGTTTTTAACTGTATGGGAATGTGACTGACTAGAGGAGGAGCCAGTAATCAGTGCATTTTTATAGCACTGATCGCCGTATAAATGTCAATGGTTCCAAAAAATGTGTCAAAAGTGTCCGATCTGTGACTGACTAGAGGAGGAGACAGATCGCTGCTCCTAGCTAGTAGGAACAGACGATCTGTCTCTCCGCTCCTGACAGAACATCCCCATTCTGGCTCTCGTGCCCGCAATCGCACGTGGCCGGCGGACATCGCGCCCGCCGGCCACACGTACCAGGCTTACCGCCGTGCAGTGGGGGGTGAAAAATACGGCACAGCTAACGCGTTTCACACCTATCTTGGTGCTTAATCATCTCTGGATCTTTTTCACTACATGTTACCTGTATAATAGCATGAGATCTTACAGCATCTGTCAGCTAGACATGTGTATTCGTTTTCGTCCGAATTTCGGGTATTTTCGTTTGCAGAATCCGAAAACCGAAAGATCCGACATAAACAGATGCTTTATTTTCATTTTCGTTGCGGCAACAGTTCAATATAGATAGGAGATTCGACATGACGCTGACAATAGCGATCTGTGTCCATCGAACCCGTGGTCAAATGTGCCTAACCTTAGCTCTATTAGTCCAAGATTATTCTACATAGAGAGAAAAGATTCTACATAGAGAGAAAAGATTCCACATAGAGAGAAAAGATTCTACATAGAGAGAAAAGATTCTACATAGAGAGAAAAGATTCAACATAGAGAGAAAAGATTCAACATAGAGAGAAAAGATTCAACATAGAGAGAAAAGATTCTACATAGAGAGAAAAGATTCAACATAGAGAGAAAAGATTCAACATAGAGAGAAAAGATTCAACATAGAGAGAAAAGATTCTACATAGAGAGAAAAGATTCGACATAGAGAGAAAAGATTCAACATAGAGAGAAAAGATTCAACATAGAGAGAAAAGATTCAACATAGAGAGAAAAGATTCTACATAGAGAGAAAAGATTCGACATAGAGAGAAAAGATTCAACATAGAGAGAAAAGATTCAACATAGAGAGAAAAGATTCAACATAGAGAGAAAAGATTCTACATAGAGAGAAAAGATTCGACATAGAGAGAAAAGATTCAACATAGAGAGAAAAGATTCGACATAGAGAGAAAAGATTCGACATAGAGAGAAAAGATTCAACATAGAGAGAAAAGATTCAACATAGAGAGAAAAGATTCGACATAGAGAGAAAAGATTCAACATAGAGAGAAAAGATTCAACATAGAGAGAAAAGATTCAACATAGAGAGAAAAGATTCGACATTGAGAGAAAAGATTCAACATAGAGAGAAAATATTCAACATAGAGAGAAAAGATTCTACATAGAGAGAAAAGATTCAACAGTATAGAGACAATGGCAAAAAAGGTCAAATGTGCCTAACCTAACTCTATTAGTCCAAGATTATTCGACATAGAGAGAAAAGATTCAACATAGAGAGAAAAGATTCCACATAGAGAGAAAAGATTCTACATAGAGAGAAAAGATTCAACATAGAGAGAAAAGATTCAACATAGAGAGAAAAGATTCGACATAGAGAGAAAAGATTCGACATAGAGAGAAAAGATTCAACATAGAGAGAAAAGATTCTACATAGAGAGAAAAGATTCTACATAGAGAGAAAAGATTCAACATAGAGAGAAAAGATTCAACATAGAGAGAAAAGATTCGACATTGAGAGAAAAGATTCAACATAGAGAGAAAATATTCAACATAGAGAGAAAAGATTCTACATAGAGAGAAAAGATTCGACAGTATAGAGACAATGGCAAAAAAGGTCAAATGTGCCTAACCTAACTCTATTAGTCCAAGATTATTCGACATAGAGAGAAAAGATTCAACATAGAGAGAAAAGATTCGTCATAGAGAGAAAAGATTCAACATAGAGAGAAAAGATTCAACATAGAGAGAAAAGATTCAACATAGAGAGAAAAGATTCCACATAGAGAGAAAAGATTCCACATAGAGAGAAAAGATTCTACATAGAGAGAAAAGATTCAACATAGAGAGAAAAGATTCAACATAGAGAGAAAAGATTCTACATAGAGAGAAAAGATTCAACATAGAGAGAAAAGATTCAACATAGAGAGAAAAGATTCAACATAGAGAGAAAAGATTCAACATAGAGAGAAAAGATTCAACATAGAGAGAAAAGATTCAACATAGAGAGAAAAGATTCGACATTATAGAGGCAATAGCAAAAAAGGTCAAATGTGCCTAACCTAACTCTATTAGTCCAAGATTATTCGAAATAGAGAGAAAAGATTCAACATGAAGATTCGATGAAGCAGTCGCCGCGAGCGGACATTTATGGTCAGATGCTCCGCCCATAGGCTATAGAAGAATTCTAATGTTGGTTGACTAGTAATAATATTTAATAAATATAATTATTACTAGTGTCATACAACATTAGAATTCTACTATAGCTTGTAGGTGGAACATTCGACCGGAAATGTACGATTGCGGCGTTGTACAGTTTAGCTGCTCCATCGAATCTTCTTAGAACATTCGACAGACACCATAAGTCTTCAATGACAGATTCGACCTTAATTATATTTGATTTTCTGACTAATGCATTTTTTTTAACAAAACAAAATAAATAAAAACGAATTTCGGGAGTAACTAAATAAATTTATTTCTCGGACGAAAACGAAATTCCGAAACGAAATATTTCAGTGTGCACATGTCTACTGTCAGCCCAGCCTGCACTATCACCTACCACAGTTTCCGGACATGGAGCATCTGAAGGACTCAGAGTTGGCCATTGCTGCATTGGAAACCACCGGCCAAGTCTAGAAATGTATTCACCTCTGCTGTGTGCAGCTCCCCTATAAAGAGGAGAAGTGGAGGAAGATGATGGGTCTTCTGCATGACCGATATCAAGTCTCTCTCAAGCTGCATACAAGGAGACACATACATGGACCATCCTGTGATACAGCAAACCGCAGAATACTTCAACCAGCTTGGGAACTTGGTGAAGAGAAGGAACTACAGATGTGTCATTCAAGATGAAATCTCCACTTATCAACGTTGAATCATCTCAACTTTTGCATTAGAGCCATTAAAACCAAACTGTAGCCCTTCCACATTCTGTGCCCACAGCTAATCAGCCCCGTATGCGGGAGTACGAAATACACAAACCCTCTGGGTACTTTTACACAAACAGAACAGCAAAATGAATTCTGCACGGGGAAAGTGAAAAATTAGACAGATCCATCCAAATCTCTATTGCAGATATGAGATTCTACTAACACCAGTGCATCAAATGGGAGCTTGATAGTGCGCAGACGCACAACCACCTGCCAAAGAAGAACTCCGCATCTACAATAAATGGTGTTTTACAATAAAATAAAGACATTAAAAGAACAACAAACTGTACTTCTTTTCATTAGTGCTCCAGTAGAGAAATGCATAAAAATGTTACAAAAACGTTTCAATACAAATGTTGGGTATAATCAGGGCACTGATCACCCTAACAGTGAAGAAAGAAAAATTACTTATTTACAAATTGTATAACAGAAAAAGGTTTTATTTTTCCCCAAATGTTTGTTCTTTTGTCATGGTATCATTGCCCATCAGTGCAGCCTATCAGTGTCCATCAGTGCAGCATATCTTTGCCCATCAATGCAGCCCATCATTGTCCATCAGTGCAGCATATCATTGCCCATCAGTGCAAAATACCATTGCCCATACGTGCAGCCTATCAGTGCCCACCAGTGCAACGTTTCATTGCCTATCAGTGCAAAATACCATTGCCCATCAGTGCAGCGTATCATTGCCCATACGTGCAGCCTATCAGTGCCCACCAGTGCAGCCTATCTGTGCCCACCAGTGCAGCGTATCATTGCTCATCAGTGCAGCTCATCAGTGCCCACCAGTGCAGCGTATCATTGCTCATCAGTGCAGCTCATCAGTGCCCACCAGTGCAGCGTATCATTGCCCATCAGTGCAGCTTATCAGTGCCCATCAGTGCAGCCTATAATTGCCCATCAGGGCAGCATATCATTGTCCATCAGTGCAGCGTATCATTGCCCATCAGTGCAAAATACCATTGCCCATACGTGCAGCCTATCAGTGCCCACCAGTGCAGCGTATCATTGCCCATCAGTGCAGCCGCATCAGTGCCAATCAATGCCCATCAGTGCAGCTTCATCAGTGCCCATCAATGCACCCTATCAGTGAAGAAGAAAAATTACTTATTTACAAAATTGTAAAACAGAAACGAGAATTTTTTTTATTTGATTACATACCACCAAAAGAAAGCTCTGTCTGTCTCAAGAAATTGACAATTGCGCGGTCATGCAACACTGTGCCCATATGACATTGTTACAAAGTGCGACAGCGCTGAAAGTGGTTATCCCAGCATAAGTATGAATCTTTTCAGTCCCAGGGAGTGGAAAAGGACAAGTGGCCACACGATGAGACTGGAAGAGAAGCGCTTTACCCTTAAGCTGCGTAGGGGGTTTTTCACTGTCAGGGCGGTAATGATGTGGATCTCTCTTCCACAATCGGTGGTGTGTGCAGTAAGTATGAGTAGTTTTAACCACTTCAGTCCCGGACCATTTGGCAATTCAATGACCGGAGGACTTTCTACAATTTGGCACTGCGCTGCTTTAACTGGTAATTGCGCGGTTATGCAGTGCTGTACCTAAACTAAATTTGCGTCCTTTTGTTCACACAAATAGAGCTTTCTTTTGATGGTATTTAAATTGCTTCTGCGATTTTTATTTTTTGCGATATAAATGGAAAAAGATCGAAAATCTTGAAAAAAAATGATGTTTTCTACTTTTTGTTAACCACTTAAGGATCAGCCTCGTTTTGAATTTTAGGTGTTTACATGTTTAAAACAGTTTTTTTTGCTAGAAAATTACTTACAACCCCCAAACATTATATATATGTTTTTTTTTTCTAACACCCTAGAGAATAAAATGGCAGTCGTTGCAATACTTTTTTTTGCACCGTATTTGCGCAGCGGTCTTATAAGCGCACTTTTTTTGAAAAAAATTCACTTTTTTGAATAAAAAAATAAGACAACAGTAAAGTTAGCCCAATTTTTTTTTTAAATTGTGAAATATAATGTTACGTCAAGTAAATTGATACCCAACATGTCACGCTTCAAAATTGCGCCGCTCGTGGAATGGCGTCAAACTTTTACCCTCAAAAATCTCCATAGACGATGTTTAAAAAATTCTACAGGTTGCATGTTTTGCGGTACAGAGGAGGTCTAGGGCTAGAATTATTGCTCTCGCTCTTCCGGTCGCGGCGATACCTCACATGTGTGGTTTGACCACCGTTTTCATATGCGGGCGCTACTCACGTATGCAATCGCTTCTGCGCGAGCTCGTCGGGACGGGGGTTTTTTTTTCTAAATTTTTTTTTATTTTTATTATTTATTTTACATTATTTTATTTATTTTTACACTGTTTAAAAAAAAAAATTGTGTCACTTTTATTCCTATTACAAGGAATGTAAACATCCCTTGTAATAGAAAATAGCATGACAGGACCTCTTAAATATGAGATCTGGGGGTCAAAAAGACCTCAAATCTCATATTTACACTAAAATTCAATAAAAAAAAAAAAAAGTCATTTAAAAAAAAATATGCCTTTAAGAGGCGTGGGCGGAAGTGACGTTTTGACGTCGCTTCCACCCAGCAGTGTCATGGAGACGAGTGGGCGCCATCTTAGCCTCACTCGTCTCCAGGCACAGGAGGGAGACGGACGCGATCGGTAAGCGGCGGAGGGCACCGGATCGCGGGAGGGGGTGGGCCTCTTCCGCCACCGATAAAAGTGATCTCACGGCGAATCCGTCGCAGGGACCACTTTTATCAGAAAGAGGACCGCCGCACGAAAATGGGGATACCGGGGTTATGGCAGCTAGCTGCTGCCATAACAACGATATACCCCTTCAAAGTTTGGACGTACATCGGCATGCAGCGGTCCGGAAGTGGTTAAAAGAAAAATCCAATAAACTCAATTTTAGTCTTTGGTAAAAAAATGTCAATCAGCGTATATTTATTGGTTTGCGCAAAAGTTATAGTGTCTACAAACTAGGGTACATTTTCTGGAATTTACACAGCTTTTAGTTTATGAATGCCTCAATCTCATTTTTTGAGGTGCTAAAATGGCAGGGCAGTACAAACCGCCCCCAAATGACCCATTTTGGAAAGTAGACACCCCAAGGAAATTGCTGAGAGGTTTTCGGGGTCCCGTACGCGGCTAGGCTCCCAAAAAGTCCCACACATGTGGTATCCCCGTACTCAGGAGAATCAGCAGAATGTATTTTGGGGTGTAATGTCACATATTCCCATGGCATGTTTGAGCAATATATCATTTAGTGACAACTTTGTGCAAAAAAAAAAAGTGTACGTTTCTCAAACCTTGTGACAAAATATAAAATATTCCATAGACTCGACATGCCTCTCAGCAAATAGCTTGGGGTGTCTACTTTCCAAAATGGGGTCATTTGGGGGGGTTTTGAACTGTCCTGGCATTTTATGCACAACATTTAGAAGCTTATGTCACACATCGCCCACTCTTCTAACCACTTGAAGACAAAGCCCTTTCTGACACTTTTTGTTTACATGAAAAAATATTTTTTTTTGCAAGAAAATTACTTTGAACCCCCAAACATTATATATTTTTTTAAAGCAAAGGCCCTACAGATTAAAATGGTGGGTGTTGCAATTTTTTTTTCACACAGTATTTGCGCAGTGATTTTTCAAACGCAATTTTTTTGGAAAAAACACACTTTTTTTCATTTTTATGCACTAAAACACACTATATTGCCCAAATGTTTGATGAAATAAAAAAGATGATCTTATGCCGAGTACACGGATACCAAACACAACATGCTTTAAAATTGCGTACAAACGTGCAGCGGCGACAAACTACATACATTTTAAAAGCCTTTAAAAGCCTTTACAGGTTACCATTTTAGATTTACAGAGGAGGTCTACTGCTAAAATTACTGCCCTCGATCTGACCTTCGTGGTGATACCTCACATGCATGGTGCAATTGCTGTGTACATATGACACCAGACCAACGCTTGTGTTTGCCTTTGCGCGAGAGCAGGGGTGCTTTTTTTTTTTTGTATTATTATTTATTTTGCTTTTTTATTATATTTTTAAACTTTTTTTTTTTTATAATTTTTATTGTGACAGGTACTTTTTTTAAAAAAAAATTGGGGTCTATTAGACCCTAGATCTCTCCTCTGCCCTCAAAGCATCTGACCACACCAAGATCGGTATGATAAAACGCTTTGCCAATTTCCCAATGGCGCTGTTTATATCCGGCGAAACCTAAGTCATGAAACGCGCTCGTAGCTTGCGGTTTCTTAGGCCATAGAGATGATTGGAGCCATTCTGGTCTCTGATCAGCTCTATGGTCAGCTGGTGGAACCACCGGCTGCATTCTTGGGGCCCGAGAAAAGACGGTGCGGGGGGGATGTTCCCTCCCACTGCTTATAAAAGCAGTCTAGAGGCTAATTAGCTGTTAGGATTGCTTATTGCTTTTATTTGAAAGCCGACCGCTGGCTGAAAAGAATGATACCAAAATGATACCTAAACCTGCAGGCATCATTCTGGTATAACCACTCAAAGTTCAGCAACTCACCAGTAGGTTGCTGGTCCTTGTTGGGCATACATTGTAATGTTCTTTTTTTTTATGCAGCCTGTGGGCTGAACGAAAAAAAGAGATTGATCGGTGGGTATGCCCACCATTAGAATACTGCCCTTCATCCACCCACTTCTAATGATGGGCATACATGCACCATTTTTTTTAAACTGTGGTGGTGAAATCACCTCTGACAGCGCTGGAGTCACGGCTTTATGTATCGTGGGAGCAAACACTGTTGCTGTCAAGGTAAATAAACCCATGCTGCAGCTGAATGACGTACCTGCTAAGCAAATGATGGTTAACAATAAAACAAACATTACAGTATAACATACCATACCTGCAAAGCAAATACAGTAAAACATAGTAAAAATGAAACAGAGAGAACGATAGATATAGAACAATAGTGAGCAAACAGTAGAGCGAACAGTAGAGAGCGAACATAAGAGAGAGAACAATAGAGAGAGAGGAGAAAAATACAACCACAACTATTTTTGGATTTTTTATTTTCTATTTTTTTTTTCACTTTTATAAAAACTGTAAAAAAAACTGTAAACTGAACGTTGCAGATTAGGGTCTCTCAAAATGTGATGGCCATCACATCTTTCGAGACCCCAAGACCCTGTGTTAGTGTGCCTATGACTGTGTAGTACTGTACCCTACGCTAAGACTTCACTAGTGTGTGGTAGCATTTTAAACATTCACCAATGCAGAGACCAGGTTGGTCAGGACAGGAGGGACAATAATAGCGGGTGTCACGCCTATATCCGCGCTTGCTGCAGACACGACATCTTTTTTGGGGTTTCTTTGGGTAGGGGTACCAGGGAGGACAAAAGCAAAATGCACCCGGCTCACTGCATTTGGATTGGGAAGTTGGGCAAGAGCACCGTCTGGAAACAAAAGGGCTCTGATGATCTCTTCCTGGAATTTAAGGAAGGATCCAGTCCGTCCTGAAGCTTTGTATAGCACAAAAGCGTTCAGCAGAGCCAATTGAAATAAATAAACAGACAATTTTTATACCAGCATCTGGCCTTACAGGCAATTAGGTATGGCGCCAACAACTGGTCGTTGAGGTCCACCCCTCCCATGTTAAGGTTGTATTCGTGGACACAGAGGGGTTTCTCCACAACACCAGTTGCGGTAAGAATTTGGACTGCCGTGTCTGCGTGAAGGGAGGACAGAACGAAAACATTCGGTGAATCCCTCCACTTCACTGCTAACAAATTATTACACTTCAAGCAGGCTCTCTCTCCCCCCGTCTAATGCCGCGTACACACGAGCGGACATTACGGCGGACTTTGCCCGGCGGACTTTTCAACGTACTTTCCGACGGACTTTCTGAATGAACGGACTTGCCTACACACAATCCACCAAAGTCCGTCGAATTCGTACGTGATGACGTACGACCGGACTAAAACAAAGAAGTTCATAGCCAATAGCCAATAGCTGCCCTAGCGTGGCTTTTTGTCCGTCGAACTAGCATACAGACGGCGGACTTTTCGACCGGACTCGATTTCAACGGATAAATTTTAAACAAGTTTAAAATCTAAGTCCGTCCAACTTTTGAGAAAACAAAGTCCGCTGGAGCCCACACACATCGAATTGTCCGACGAAATCCAGTCCGCCGGGCAAAGTCCGCCGTAAAGTCCGCTCGTGTGTACGCGGCATAAGTCAGGATTCTACAAGCTGTTGGAGGAAGCCCTGGTGATTAGATTGCACGGTGCCACATGCACCAATTCCATAATCAAAAAGGTGACTAAAAAGTGGCACGCTCGTGTAATAATTGTCCACGTACAAGTGGTACCCCTTTCCGAATAAGGGTGACACCAAGTCCCACACTATCTTACCAGCGCTTCCTATGTAATCTTGGCAGTTCTCCGGCTCTATGTGACTATCGCTTCCCTCGTAAACCATAGAACTACATGTATAACCTGTGGCCCTGTCACAGAGCTTATACATCTTGACCCCATGTCTGGCACGCTTGCTGGGAAGATACTGTTTGATAGACAAGCGGCCAGAAAACGTAATCAGGGGCCGAATTTTGTAGAGCCGATCAAATCCAGGGTCACCCCGAAGACGACAGAGTTCATTGTCGTTGAAATGCATGAACCGCAAGATCTGCTCGTATCATGTCCTGGTCATTAAGGCAGAGAACACGGGCATATGGTGAATTGGGTCAGTGGACCAATATGTCCGCAACTCACTCTTTTTAGTTACGCCCATGAGGAGGGATAGGCCCAAAAAGGTCTCAAATTCGGAAACCGCAATCGGTTTCCAATCTCTGGCAAGGGTCAGCTGGGGATTAGCGGCAATGAATTGACCAGCATACAAATTGCTTTGGTCCACAATAGATCTATAGAGATCTTCCGTGAAAAACAGCGAATAAAAATCAAGTGACGTAAAATCAACTGTTTCCACCTGAATTCCAGGTTGGCCAGTGAATGGGGGAAGTACGAGTGCTGGAGAAGTGGTGGGCTCCCAATTAGGATTGGCGAATGCAGCAGGAAGGGCACTATGGGCACGACGGGCCTGTGTTCATCTTCTTGGTGGTAGCGGGACACTACTAGTGCTTGCCACCTCGCCAGCTTGAACTGCACTTATGGGACTCGCCACGTCACCACGTGATACTGTAGTGCTGGATGTACGACCAGGATGTACTAGGCCGCTGGTGCTTGCCAGTTCACCAGAAGGATGAGCGGCGCTAGTACTGGCTCTCTGCTCCATACGAGGGACCTGCGGTTCTTCCACCTCAAGGACAGAAGAAGAAGTTCGGGGTCTGGTACGCCTGACCTTGGCAGGGACCACAACTCCATCGTCAGAGCTATCTGTCATTGAGCCGCTGTCCTCTACAGGATCGTATTCTGAGCCTGAATCTGACAGATGAGTGACTTCCTCTTCACTATCTGTCATGCTCAGAAACGTGTAGGCCTCTTCACTACTGTACATTCGATTTGCCATTTTTGGCTCTAAATTTAGTGGTACACTAGTGAGACTCACAGGAAAAAAAGCTCCTGACTGTCAGCGACTGTTTCAAACTCTGCAAAAAAAACAATTAGTGTTCGCAGGGATCAGGCCTGACTCTGCGAACGCTGCAGTTATGTGTTTTGTGTTTTGTAAGTGACAGTGATCGATCGATACTGCACTTGGGTGGGCGAGGGGCTAAACGCAGGTGCTAGCAGGTATCTGGGCTGATCCCGCTAACACTGCGTTTTTGGGAACCCTAAACTCTTGGGGACGCTAGTATAGATCTGATCAGATCAGATATTGATCCGTTCAGACACTATACTACTAAGGGAGGCGTATGGTGCGTGCGTGGGTGTTAGCGGTACTGGCACTGATCTGATACTGCCTGGGGTGACGCAGACCCTATCTGATGCTAAAATCTAACTTATATCACCCGCCGGGTGATCAGGGGGTTAAACCTTTATTGGGTAAAATACGGCGGGTGCCCTGACGCTATAAAAAATAAACTAGCTAAACTGCGTCACCCCGTGACACTTATGCCCCGTACACACGGCCGGACTGTGTTCGGACATTCCGACAACAAAATCCTAGGATTTTTTCCGGCCGATGTTGGCTCAAACTTGTCTTGCATACACACGGTCACACAAAGTTGTCGGAAAATCCGATCATTCTGAACGCGGTGACGTAAAACACGTACGTCGGGACTATAAACGGGGCAGTGGCCAATAGCTTTCATCTCTTTATTTATTCTGAGCATGCGTGGCACTTTGTCCGTCGGATTTGTGTACACACGATCGGAATTTCCGACAACGGATTTTGTTGTCGGAAAATTTTATATCCTGCTCTCAAACTTTGTGTGTCGGAAAATCCGATGGAAAATGTCCGATGGAGCCCACACACGGTCGAAATTTCCGACAACACGCTCCGATCGGACATTTTCCATCGGAAAATCCGACCGTGTGTACGGGGCATTATACTGTGAACATAGGTGACAGGGGGTAATCAAGGGGTTAAACCTTTATTGGGGCGGGTTAGGGGGGGTCCCTAGACCTATCTGGGCCCAAGACTAATTATCCTAACACTGATTAGTGTCACTAATGACACCAGTACAGCGATCAAAAAAATAATCTGATTGTTGTACTGGGTGACACAGTGACAGGCGGTGAAGGGGTTAACTGGGGTGGTGATCGGGGGGTGAACTGTGTGCCTACGTGACCTGGTGTCAGTGTAGTGTTGGTGCAACTCACTTTTAGATGCTCTCTCTCCTCTCGGTCTGGAATGGAAAAGACCGACACGAGGAGAGATGACATCACTTCCTCTGCTGTGTTTACACTTACACGTGCAGGGGAAGGATCTCATTCGCCCAGAGCGATCACCAGGTCCAGGCCAAATTTCATTAGCCTGGGCCTGGGGATTGATCGGTTCCTGATCGAATCTGATCGTCGCAGCCGGTGACGTGCGGAACAAATAGTAACGTGATTTCGCTCAGCCGGGCCAAACTGCCGCAGTAAAACTGCGGCGGCTTGTCCGGAACTGGTTAAAAAAAAATATTAGATAAGCACCTGAACGACCACAACATACAGGGATATACAATGTAATACTGACATATAATCACACACATAGGTTGGACTTGATGGGCCACATGCTGTGTATCTTACCTAGGGACTGCACTGTGACAACTGGCTGCCTTCTTGGCTGTTTCCTGGGCCTGGGGGGGGGTTTCCTATCTCAGCCCCCCGGTGAGACTTTTGTTGGATATCCATAACCCCCTTTTTTTAGAGGCTGGGAAATGTTTGAGCTGACCTGTAAGTATTTAGGTCTTTTGCCCTTCTCAGTTTTTGTCCTGTGTTTTTTTTTTTTTGTTTTTTTTCCCCTTCCCCCTTTTGACCAGTATGTTATTTTTACTATATTTCCATACTCCCGATGAGTGGGTAAGCCCCACTCAATTTTTTTAAGCTGCCAAGAGATTTGTGGTTTTCTATCCATGCCTACTATGCCATTGTGTATAAATACACTATCATGTACCAGTGCAAGATGAACTTTATATATACAGTATATGTTTTTTTTAGATGTCAGCTCTTGAATTAGCTATATAATTATTACGGATGACCATGATATGTATAATTTTTGTTTATGCAATAAAATTATTTCTTTATATTATATATTTTGTTTATTTTTCGTGACACGCCTCATCTAAAGTCCCAATGACCATTGTGTGTGTTTTTTTTTGTATTCTACAAATAGGGGTGTCACATTGGTTGTGTTAGGTGACATCTTTCCTTTGCTTAATGAGGGATTCATCTACTATGCAGACAACGTTTTGGGGTGTATACAAGGCTGCAAATTTTTGGTTCAAGTGATTTACGAAGGGTCGAATTTTGTGGAGCCGATCATATTCAGGGTCACCCTGAGGACAACAGAGTTCATTGTCATTGAAGTGCATAAATCGCATTATATTCTTGTATCTACCTCTGGTCATGGCAGCAGAGAACACAGACATAGGATGAATTGGGTCTGTGGACCAATATGAACGTGACTCATTCTTTTTAGTAATGCCCATGTTGAGGGTTAGGCCCAAAAACGTCTTAAATTTGGAAACAGAGATACATAATATTGTCAAAAGTATTGTGACGCCTGCCTTTACACGTACATGAACTTTAATGGCCTCCCAGTCTTAGTCCGTAGGGTTCAATATTGAGTTGGCCCACTCTTTGTAGCTATAACAGCTTCAGCTCTTCTGGGAAGGACGTCCACAAGGTTCAGGAGGGTGTCTATGGGAATGTTTGACCATTCTTCCAGAAGAGCATTTGTGAGGTCAGGTACTGATGTTGGATGAGAAGGCCTGGCTTGCAGTCTCCGCTCGAATTCATCCCAAATCTGCTGTTTCCACCTGAATTCCGGGTTGGCCAATGAATGGGGGAAGTACGGGCGCTGCAGAATCTGTGGGCAGCCAATCAGGATTTGCAGGCGCATCAGGAAGGACATTATGGGCTCTACAGGCCTGTGTTTGAATTCTTGGTGGCTGCGGGACACTGCACCAGTTTGAACTGCACTTATGGGACTCGCCATGTCACCAAGTGTCACTGCAGTGCTGGTTTGTCTAAGACCAGGATGTACTAGGCCGCTGATGCTCGCCAGTTCACCAGAAGGTAGAGTGGCACTAGTACTGGCACTCTGCTTCATACGGGAGACATTATGAGATTGTATCACCTCAGCAACCAGGGAATGGGGTCGGGTATGCCTGACCTTAGCAGGGACCTCTAATTCATCATTGGAGCCAGTGGCAGCCCGTGCACTGTGGGCGACCGGTCCCTTTCAGGATGCCGGACGCATGCATTCCTATGGCAGGGGCGGGAGGGGGTGGCACTTTTTGAAGCACCTGATTAGAGCCAGATGCTCTAATAGGCTTCAAAATAGGGTGGGCTCAGGGCGCAGAGAGTGCGCCCTGATTCCACCCAATTGTGTGACGATAGCGAATTAATTTTCTCTATTTCCACACTAACCTTCCTCCCCACCAATCAGGAGGCAGGGCGTCAGACCTGCTTCCTGTTTGGCCACAGCCCCAGGCAACTGTATTGGATGCCTGGTGCTTAGGAAGAGGAGAGGACGCGGAGGTCGCCGCCGCTCTAAGAGGAGCTGCAGTAGTGCTACAGTAAGTCCCCTCAGCCCTGTTAGAGCCGCGCATGGGGGGGAGTGGTGGGTGCTGCCAGAGAGCCGCATACCCCACGAGTGGGGGGGGGTCAGTGGGCACAGTGGCTGCATTTGATGGGCACAGGTGGCTGCATATGATGGGCACAATGGCTGCATTTGATGGACACAAGTGGCTGCATATGATGGGCACAGGTGGCTGCATATGATGGGCACAATGGCTGCATTTGATGGGCACAAGTGGCTGCATATGATGGGCACAAGTGGCTGCGTTTGATGGGCACAGTGGCTGCATTTGATGGGCACAATGGCTGCCTATGATAGGCACAAGTGGCTGCATATGATGGGCACAAGTGGCTGCATATGATGGGCACAATGGCTGCATTTGATGGGCACAAGTGGCTGCATATGATGGGCACAATGGCTGCATTTGATGGGCACAAGTGGCTGCATATGATGGGCACAGTGGCTGCATTTGATGGGCACAATGGCTGCCTATGATAGGCACAAGTGGCTGCATATGATGGGCACAGGTGGCTGCATATGATGGGCACAATGGCTGCATTTGATGGGCACAAGTGGCTGCATATGATGGGCACAAGTGGCTGCGTTTGATGGGCACAGTGGCTGAGTTTGATGGGCACAATGGCTGTGTATGATGGGCACAAGTGGCTGCATATGATGGGCACAAGTGGCTGCATTTGATGGGCACAGTGTCTGCGTTTGATGGGCACAGTGAGGTTGCAATTGATGGGGGGGGTTCAGTATTTTTCAGTTTGTTTGCGCCCCCCAAAAAATTTGGAGCACCAGCCGCCACTGATCAGAGCTATCGGTCAGGGTGCCGCTGCTCTCTACAGGCTCGTATTGTGACAGTGAGGACTCCCCATCGCTCTCATCTGTCATGCTCAGAATCCTGAAGGCCTCTTCACTAGTGTGCCTTTCGTTTGACATTTTGGCCACTAAATCTACAGGTACTTAGTGCGACTCACAGGTAAAAAAGCACCTGGTTGTCAAGGACTGTTTGAACCGCTACAAAAAAATTTACCTAGTAGTGCTAGCAGAGATCAGGCCTGATTTTGTGTACTGTGTATGAGAAGTGACAGTGATCTACTGACACTGCACTTGTTGGGGGGGGGGGGGGGGGGCTAAACACAGGTGCTTGCAGGTGTCGGGGCGGATCCAGCTAACACTGCGCTTTTAGGAACGCTATACTATTGGGGACGCTAGTATAGTTCTGATCCAATCAAAGATATTGATCAGTTCAGGCACTATACTAGTAATGGAGGTGTATAGTGTGTATGTGTTAGTGTTACTGGCAATCAAAGGGTTAAACGTGATAATGACTATGAGGCTTGCAATCTGACACTATCTGGGATTGACACCACCGCTATCTGGCATCACCTGTGACACTAATGCAGCGATCAGAAAAAAGTACTAATGATACTGTGACAGGGCAGTGAAAGGGTTAACTGGGGAGCGATCAGGGAGTTAAACTCTATTAGGGAATATGTGGCGGGCAAACTGATGCTACCTGGGATTGGCATTAATGCTATCTAGTGTCACCAGTAACACTATTACAGTGATCAGTAAACTATCTGTACACTGTACCCAATGACACTGTGACAGGGAGTGAAAGGGTTAACTGGGGAGGAGATCAGGGGGTTAAATGTGCCTCTCTAAGTGCTTGTGGAACTGTGTGCTGCTTTTGCTCACTGTGTGCTCTGATCTTCTCTCACGCTAGAACCGAAAAGGGCTCCAGGAGAGACGATCACATCATTTCCTGTGTCTGGTTATTGGAAACACAGACACATGCTGGTTTGTGATTGGTCAGAATCGATCAGCAGGTCCGGGCCAAAAATCATTGGCCTGGACCTGAAAAATGATCGGTTCTGAACCGAATCACTGCACCGCCAGGCCGGCCGTCCGGCGGGCGCACCGCCTGCCTGGAAGTGCAGATCACGTACAGGTACGTGATTCTGCGCAGAGCAGCCGCCCCACCACAGTAAACGTACATGGGACGGTCAGGAACCGGTTTAGAAAAAAAAGGTGGAGTGGATGTCACGTTTCCTGCCGGCAATGGAGCTGCAGCCATTGGTTGTTTGTTACATTAAAGTTCAATTAAAAAAATAATAATTGTTGGCGTGGAGGGCACATGTTTCCTGTCAAAAATGGAGCTCCAGTCTGCAGCCAGACCCCCTTGTCCATTTGTGACAAAAACTTGTGTCAAAACTTAGAGCCACTAGAGGCCGATCAGCCTAAAGTTTTACTGTTGCTCAGGGGCTCTAGGCTTCAGCAAAATGGCAAGAGCAATGCTGGAGGCAATATACAGCACACATTCATTTTGGTAGCATAATTATTATTGCCGAATGTATGTTCCTTGCTAAGGAACATTATTTTTTATCAATCTGCTATGGGTAAAGTTCCGCTTTAACAAAAGATGTACTCATTCGTCTGAAGAGGACCTGAAGACCTGGGATTAAGTAACCAAGGCCTCGAGAACTTTGGTTCCTTACACTCTGTTGTTTGGGGCTAGAACATGGTTGCTCCGGTCTCCATACCTGCTGCACCTGAGAAAGACTTGATTGTTGGGAATGCAATTCTTCAGGGGCTTGAAAACAGCTTTTGAGCTCTGCAGGTGTGGTAGCCTCATGATGAGCTCCTTGCAGTGTTGCCAACCTACCAGATTGAAATTTACTGACACAACACCCAAAATTTACTGGCACATCCAAGTTTTTATTGGCATTTACAAAAGTTACAAAATTACATTTTTAAGTGTAAATTTCAGTATTTAGGCTACAAACAAGTGCAATTAGCAATGTGATTTAAGGTAGATATTAAGGCAAAAAAACATTTCTTCTTTTATTTTGGATATAGTAAGTATCTCAGGGACAGTAAGCAAGTGTCTATTACCAACTGTTTACACATATATATATATATATACACAGGGCTTTTTTTCAGCGGGGGAACGCAGTTCCGGCACCTCCTGGACTGACGGTATGTAATGGCAAGGGGTGCTGGGGTGTGCTGCAGGGTATTGATGCTCACTGCTGGGGGATCTATTCTAGCTGGAGGGGATCTATTTTTGCACGGGTGTCTATTGTTGCTGAGGAGGTCTATTGTTGCTGGTGGGGGACCTATTGTTGCTAGGGGTGGTCTTATGTTGCTGGGGGGGGGGTCAGTTGTTGATGAAGGAGATCTACTGTTGGGGGAGGGGTCTATTGTTGATGACTGCCAAAGAGTCAATTAATGCTGGCTGTGCGGAGATCTGTTGATGCTGCCGGGAGTCTATTGTTGCTGGGGTGGGGGGAATTTTGTTGTTAGGGGGATCTATTGTTGCTGTCTGAAGGGGATCTATTTTACTGCTTTTCTTGATATCATTACCAAATTCCATACAAATTACTTAGCACCACAAAATGATACTTGGTTCTGTATTGTCTAAAAGGGGTGGTACTGGGAGGTGGGTAGGGGATGGAACCAAGAGACGGTGCTTGGAGGTGGGTAGGGGGCGGGAAAAAGGGGTGACTCGGAAAAGGAGAGTTCCTGCACCTATTGTCTGAGAAAAAAAGCCCTGTATATATATATATATATATATATATAGTGGGGACGGAAAATTAAATTTTTCACTCTTTGTTATATTGCAGCCATTTGCTAAAATCATTTAAGTTCAAGGAAGTTCAAGGATGATCAGAAGAAATGGACAGCACCTGAGTTAAATATATGAGTGTCACAGCAAAGGGTCTGAATACTTAGGACCATGTGATATTTCAGTTTTACTTTTTTAATAAATCTGCAAAAATGTCAACAATTCTGTGTTTTTCTGTCAATATGGGGTGCTGTGTGTACAATATGAGGTGCTGTGTGTACAATATGGGGTGCTGTGTGTACAATATGGGGTGCTGTGTGTACAATATGAGGTGCTGTGTGTACAATATGGGGTGCTGTGTGTACAATATGGGGTGCTGTGTGTACAATATGGGGTGCTGTGTGTACAATATGGGGTGCTGTGTGTACAATATGGGGTTCTGTGTGTACAATATGGGGTTCTGTGTGTACAATATGGGGTGCTGTGTGTACAATATGGGGTGCTGTGTGTACAATATGGGGTGCTGTGTGTACAATATGGGGAGCTGTGTGTACAATATGGGGTTCTGTGTGTACAATATGGGGTGCTGTGTGTACAATATGGGGGGCTGTGTGTACAATATGGGGTTCTGTGTGTACAATATGGGGTGCTGTGTGTACAATATGGGGGGCTGTGTGTACAATATGGGGGGCTGTGTGTACAATATGGGGAGCTGTGTGTACAATATGGGGAGCTGTGTGTACAATATGGGGTTCTGTGTGTACAATATGGGGTGCTGTGTGTACAATATGGGGAGCTGTGTGTACAATATGGGGTTCTGTGTGTACAATATGGGGTTCTGTGTGTACAATATGGGGTGCTGTGTGTACAATATGGGGTGCTGTGTGTACATTAATGGGGAAAAAAATGAACTTAAATGGTTTTAGCAAATGGGTGCAATATAACAAAGAGTGAAAAATTTAAGGGGGTCTGAATACTTTCCGTCCCCACTGTTTATACAATGTAAAGTAGTGAGTGTACAGCTTGTATAACAGTGTACATTTGATGTCCCCTCAAAATAACTCAACACACAGCCATTAATGTCTAAAACGCTGGCAACAGAAGTGAGTACACCCCTAAGTGAAAATGTCCAAATTGGGCCCAATTAGTCCTTTTCCCTCCCCGGTGTCATGTGACTCGTTAGTGTTACAAGGTCTCAGGTGTGAATGGGGAGCAGGTGTGTTAAATTTGGTGTTATCGCTCTCACTCTCTCATACTGGTCACTGGAAGTTCAGTAACAAACAAATGGCCCCTGCCCCCACCTATAACTGGCCTTCACAGCAAGAAGCACATGGAAGGGCAATCACATGAAAGACAAAAACAGAACATTCCATAGCTCAACTCACCAACCAGTCTGCCCACTTACCAAATGAACCTGTCCAACAGTCTGCGTTAAAAACAGGGGTTTAGTTAGCACACATTTGCAAACGCATGCATAAGCTGCAAGGCCTCTTCACGGCACCCTGTGTATGCTTGCAGTCCTAACGCTACTGAATTTATAAGCGTCTCCACAATAGAAGCACATGCATTAAATGGATAGATGAGGGGCAGGTGGGCCTGGAGGCAGCCCAATCCCCCTTAAAGGAACAAGAGCACACTGGACACCCAGCAAGAGCACAATGGCAGCAAAGGTGTACAGTGTATCCCCGGACAACATTTACACCAGTAAATGGCCCCTATAACTGGCCTTCACAGCAAGGAGCACATTTCAACATGGCACCTCATGGCAAAGAACGCTCTGAGGATCTGAAAAAAAGAATTGTTGCTCTACATAAAGATGGCCTAGGCTATAAGAAGATTGCCAAGACCCTGAAACTGAGCTGCAGCACGGTGGCCAAGACCATACAGCGGTATAACAGGACAGGTTCCACTCAGAACAGGCCTCGCCATGGTCCACCAAAGAAGTTGAGGTCACGTGCTCAGCGTCATATCCAGAGGTTGTCTTTGGGAAATAGACGTATAAGTGTTGCAGAGGTTGTAGGGGTGGGGGGTCAGCCTGTCACTTCTCAGACCATACGCCGCACACTGCATCAAATTGGTCTGCTTGGCTGTCATCCCAGAAGGAAGCCTCTTCTAAAGATGAAACACAAGAAAGCCCACAAACAGTTTGCTGAAGACAAGCGGACTAAGGACATGGATTAAAGAAAAAGAAATAACCGCGCTAAAATATATATGAATAAGATATGTGAAATATTCTTATATCGATGTCCCAAAAACCTCTGTTAGAAGATTCATGTATGTATGTGAAACATTGCGATAATCAGAAAAATATATATAAGTCCATACATCTAACTGTGAATCAAAAGGTGATGTCCATATGTGGTAGATGGAAATCTTTATATATGATAATTGACCAGAATCAGTCCCAGAGAGAAGCCCATGAATGGACACAACCAGACTTGGTGGTAAAGATGAAAGAGACACCACGCTCAGTGATCCGCCACCACACAAATATTGCGCTTACCACAAGGCAAGCAAAAACCAGCCTATGTTCCGTCCTGGTATGGGAAATCCAGCTGGTGTGACTTGACTGCATACAGCTTGGCTAGGGGGATGTAGCAAGGACCCCAAACTCACGTCTCACAGGCATGTGAATGAAAAGAAACTGACCATAGTGTAATCCTGGCAGGACAGTTTAATAAAAAAAAGGTAGAAAACTTACATAAGTAGATTAAAAACAGCAAATAGCCGGCCGGCATAGCGAGCACCCGTCCACACTAGGATGGCGATGACGTCAGAGCGTCAACCTCCCGACGTACGCTTCACCACAAATGGCGTCGCCTGGGGAACGGGCGACGCTCTGAGTCATCGCCTTAAATAGAGTACAGATAACCAAGCCTCGTTCTGAGATCTCAGCAGTGGAAGGGAAAATAGCCACTCAAATCGTGGCTCATATTAGAGGGGGAAAAAGAATCAGAACTGAATCTTATACTTAAAACAAATTGCTTAGTATGAAAATGCAAATATGTGAACCAAACAAATGAAAAAATGTATAGAAAAGTGTCCAATCAAGAAGTCCTTCCTCTGACAAAAGGTCAGGCTGGCTCAATATTCCTACCTTTTGTCAGAGGAAGGACTTCTTGATTGGACACTTTTCTATACATTTTTGCATTTGTTTGGTTCACATATCCCGTCACATATCGCGTCACAGATCCCAGATGATTGCCCGGCCAGTCGCGCATGCGCAGTGTGTGCCCAGCTGTGAAGCCACAGCCGGGCGCACACAGTTACAATGCTGGTGCTGCAGAGAGGAGGGGGAGACGAGCGGGGCTTCATCCCCCCGCATCGCTGGACCCTGGGACACGTAAGCGTCCAATTATTAAAAGTCATCTGCTGCAGTATTTGTAACTGATGACTTTTAATTTATTTTTTTTTAAACCGGAACTCCGCTTTAAGGTGATAAACCATGAGGGTTTACAACCCCTTTAATCTAATAAATTATCATTTATAAAAACATAAAATTCGAAGTAATTGGACACTAATTGTCTTTAGGTGAATTTAATTGGACCTTACCCGATATGACTTAATTTATTCTATCTTAATTTAATGTGATTTAATTTGACTTATTTTGATATAATTAAATTTGATGTGATCTGACTAGATTTGATTGAATTTAATGCTTTTTGGTTTGGCTAATCTATTTTTCAATATATTCAAATTTTATTATAATCTGATAGAATATAACCCTTTTTGAGATAAACTAAAATTGATATGCTAAATTAAATGAAATTAATATATTAACCACTTGACGACCGCCTCACGCCGATGTACGTCGGCAAAGTGGCACGGACAGGCAAAATCACGTACATGGTACGTGATTTGCCTTCCGCGGGTGGGGGGCCCGAGGCGGTCGTCGTTTGTCCAGCGGCGATCGGTGGTGAGGGGGAGACCATCCGTTCGTGGCCCCCCCCTCGCGATCGCCGCCGGCCAATCGAATCATTCCTTTGCTGCTGTATGCTAAACAGCAGCAAAGGAAATGATGTCATCTCTCCTCGGCTCGGTAAAAAGCCGACCACTGGCTGAAAAGAATGCTACCAAGATGATACCTAAACCCGCAGGTATCATTCTGGTATAACCACTCAAAGTCCAGCAACATACCAGTACGTTGCTGGTCCTTGTTGGGCATATATTGTAGCTTTTTTTTTTTTATGCAGCCTGTGGGCTGAACGAAAAAAAGAGATTGATCGGTGGGTAGGCCCACCATTAGAATTTCCTCCCTTCATCCAACCACTTCTAATGATGGGCATACATGCACCATTATGTTTTTAACTGTGGTGGTGAAATCACCTCCTACAGCGCTGGAGTCACGGCTTTATGTATCGTGGGAGCAAAAGCTGATCCCTGAATGGTTACGCTCCATAGAGGACATATACAATATGGAGGAAACGGTGGCCATTGCTAGAGAATCCTCGTAAAATGTCCATAAACTGTGGTCTCCTTGGCTGGTATTCCGATCCTCTGATTATTATTTACAACTAGATACAGGGTGAAAGCTTGCTGCTCTACTGACTATTTTTTCTATCCAAATGCTGATGGTTGAGTCATTGACCGAATACTCCCTCTATTAATTGTTCCATTTATCCATGTTGAGCCCTACAGTGGCTCTGCCTGACCACTCTGTCCTTAGACACTCTCACCAAGAATCCTCACCGATTGTTTTCTCTTACTGTTCCACTTTATTTAATTTCACTGTCTTGTTTTTCTATTTTATATGCAATATTTTTTTTTTGCTAAGAGTTTATACCTTTTAAAATCCCTGTGTTTGCCATAAGGTCGATGTCTTGATCCACCGTGGACCTACGGTACTTGTAATTGCCACCTATATTTTGTACATTATTATTTTTGCGTATCTTCTTGATTTTGTAATTCTCTTTCTCTTTAATAAAAACTTTTATTGCAAAAAATATATATATAATATAGGCTGCTTTAGCTTTTTGCTCCTACTAAACTGAGTTTCTTAATAAATTATAATAAAATAAACGAATATGGAATTTAAAAAATAATGGTAAATATAATTTAGAGATATATATTTTATATACTCTTTAATAATGTAGAGGTAGCTCTTGGGATTAATGTCAGCAGTAAAGCAAATCTGCAGTTATTTTAGCCATTTTCATATATCTCTATATCTTTTATATATTTTTGTATACACTTGTGTTATCTTTTTTGGCAGGCTGACATTCACCTGGATAAAGGCTCCTCAATAGAGGCTGTTTTCTTTTATCCTCTGAGCTTCCTTTTCTGCTTTATCTTGTTATCTTCTTGTTTTCCCGGTGTCAGAAACCATGAAATCAGACCGAGACAGAAGTACAGTTAAATCACACTTGTTTAACCACTTCAGCCCCAGAAAAATTTACCCCCTTCCTCAGGGCCGATCCTAGGGTCACCGGCGCCTGGGTGCAGAAATATTTCTGGCGCCCCCACATGGGCGTGGTCATCTTACCAACTCCTCCCCTTTATAAATGTTTCTATGGCAACGACTCAAACACAGAGATGCTCCCCTAAGAAGTCTTTGTTACCCTAGGAATAGATCCTCCCCTGATCTTTTAACAATAAAAAAAATACAGGAAGAGCGTACACTAATGAGACCTGGAGGGGAGTCTCTCTGATGCACACAAAGAGGGCTTTTGTTAGAGAGTCTGTTAGAAAGAGCCCCCAGACATGATACAGGAGATGATCAGAGACTGTAGACATGATACAGGAGATGGTCAGAGACTGCAGACATGATACAGGAGATGGTCAGAGACTGCAGACATGATACAGGAGATGGTCAGAGACTGCAGACATGATACAGGAGATGGTCAGAGACTGCAGACATGATACAGGAGATGGTCAGAGACTGCAGACATGATACAGGAGATGGTCAGAGACTGCAGACATGATACAGGAGATGGTCAGAGACTGCAGACATGATACAGGAGATGGTCAGAGACTGCAGACATGATACAGGAGATGGTCAGAGACTGCAGACATGATACAGGAGATGGTCAGAGACTGCAGACATGATACAGGAGATGGTCAGAGACTGCAGACATGATACGGGAGATGGTCAGAGACTGCAGACATGAAACAGGAGATGGTCAGAGACTGCAGACATGATACAGGAGATGGTCAGAGACTGCAGACATGATACAGAAGATGGTCAGAGACTGCAGACATAGTACAGGAGATGGTCAGAGACTGCAGACATAGTAAAGGAGATGGTCAGAGACTGAAGACATAATACAGGAGATGATCAGAGACTGCAGACATAGTACAGGAGATGGTCAGAGACTGCAGACATAGTACAGGAGATGGTCAGAGACTGCAGACATAGTACAGGAGATGGTCAGAGACTGCAGACATAGTACAGGAGATGATCAGAGACTGCAGACATAGTACAGGAGATGATCAGAGACTGCAGACATAGTACAGGAGATGGTCAGAGACTGCAGACATAGTACAGGAGATGCCCAGAGACTGCAGACATAGTACAGGAGATGGTCAGAGACTGTAGTTCTGATACGATACAAGAGATGATCAGAGACTGCAGACATAGTACAGGAGATGATCAGAGACTGCAGACATAGTACAGGAGATGGTCAGAGACTGCAGACATAGTACAGGAGATGGTCAGAGACTGCAGACATAGTACAGGAGATGGTCAGAGACTGCAGACATAATACAGGAGATGATCAGAGACTGCAGACATAGTACAGGAGATGGTCAGAGACTGCAGACATAGTACAGGAGATGCCCAGAGACTGCAGACATAGTACAGGAGATGGTCAGAGACTGCAGACATTGTCTGCAGTCTCTGGGCATCTCCTGTACTATGTCTGCAGTCTCTGACCATCTCCTGTACTATGTCTGCAGTCTCTGGGCATCTCCTGTACTATGTCTGCAGTCTCTGACCATCTCCTGCACTATGTCTGCAGTCTCTGATCATCTCCTGTATTATGTCTGCAGTCTCTGACCATCTCCTGTACTATGTCTGCAGTCTCTGACCATCTCCTGTACTATGTCTGCAGTCTCTGGGCATCTCCTGTACTTAGTACAGGAGATGATCAGGGACTGCAGGCATAGTACAAGAGATGATTAGAGACTGTAGACATAGTACAGGAGATGATCAGAGACTGCAGACATAGTACAGGAGATGCCCAGAGACTGCAGACATAGTACAGGAGATGATCAGGGACTGCAGACATAGTAACGGAGATGATCAGGGACTTCAGACATAGTAACGGAGATGATCAGAGACTGCAGACATAGTACAGGAGATGGTCAGAGACTGCAGACATAGTACAGGATATGGTCAGAGACTGCAGACATAATACAGGAGATGATCAGAGACTGCAGACATAGTACAGGAGATGATCAGAGACTGCAGACATAGTACAGGAGATGCCCAGAGACTGCAGACATAGTACAGGAGATGGTCAGAGACTGTAGTTATGATACAAGAGATGATCAGAGACTGCAGACATAGTACAGGAGATGATCAGAGACTGCAGACATAGTACAGGAGATGCCCAGAGACTGCAGACATAGTACAGGATATGGTCAGAGACTGCAGACATAGTACAGGAGATGATCAGGGACTGCAGACATAGTACAGGATATGGTCAGAGATTGCAGACATAGTACAGGAGATGATCAGGGACTGCAGACATAGTACCGGAGATGATCAGAGACTGCAGACATAGTACAGGAGATGGTCAGAGACTGCAGACATAGTACAGGATATGGTCAGAGACTGCAGACATAGTACAGGATATGGTCAGAGACTGTAGTTATGATACAAGAGATGATCAGAGACTGCAGACATAGTACAGGAGATGCCCAGAGACTGCAGACATAGTACAGGAGATGATCAGAGACTGCAGACATAGTCCAGGAGATGATCAGAGACTGCAGACATAGTACAGGAGATGTCAGAGACTGTAGTTATGATACAAGAGATGATCAGAGACTGCAGACATAGTACAGGAGATGATCAGAGACTGCAGACATAGTACAGGAGATGGTCAGAGACTGTAGTTATGATACAAGAGATGATCAGAGACTGCAGACATAGTACAGGAGATGATCAGAGACTGCAGACATAGTACAGGAGATGCCCAGAGACTGCAGACATAGTACAGGAGATGGTCAGAGACTGTAGTTATGATACAAGAGATGATCAGAGACTGCAGACATAGTACAGGAGATGATCAGAGACTGCAGACATAGTACAGGTGATGCCCAGAGACTGCAGACATAGTACAGGATATGGTCAGAGATTGCAGACATAGTACAGGAGATGATCAGAGACTGCAGACATAGTACAGGAGATGATCAGAGACTGCAGACATAGTACAGGAGATGATCAGAGACTGCAGACATAGTACAGGAGATGATCAGAGACTGCAGACATAGTACAGGAGATGCCCAGAGACTGCAGACATAGTACAAGAGATGGTCAGAGACTGTAGCCATAGTACAGGAAATGATCAGAGACTGCAGACATAGTACAGGAGATGCCCAGAGACTGCAGACATAGTACAGGAGATGGTCAGAGACTGCAGACATAGTACAGGAGATGGTCAGAGACTGCAGACATAATACAAGAGATGATCAGAGACTGCAGACATAGTACAGGAGATGGTCAGAGACTGCAGACTTAGTACAGGAGATGGTCAGAGACTGCAGACATAGTACAAGAGATGGTCAGAGACTGTAGCCATAGTACAGGAAATGATCAGAGACTGCAGACATAGTACAGGAGATGCCCAGAGACTGCAGACATAGTACAGGAGATGGTCAGAGACTGCAGACATAGTACAGGAGATGGTCAGAGACTGTAGCCATAGTACAGGAAATGATCAGAGACTGCAGACATAGTACAGGAGATGCCCAGAGACTGCAGACATAGTACAGGAGATGGTCAGAGACTGCAGACATAGTACAGGAGATGGTCAGAGACTGCAGACATAATACAAGAGATGATCAGAGACTGCAGACATAGTACAGGAGATGGTCAGAGACTGCAGACTTAGTACAGGAGATGGTCAGAGACTGCAGACTTAGTACAGGAGATGGTCAGAGACTGCAGACTTAGTACAGGAGATGGTCAGAAACTGCAGACAAAGTACAGGAGATGGTCAGAGACTGCAGACATAGTACAGGAGATGGTCAGAGACTGCAGACTTAGTACAGGAGATGGTCAGAGACTGCAGACTTAGTACAGGAGATGGTCAGAGACTGTAGTTATGATACAGGAGACGATCAGAGACTGCAATCATAGTGCAGGTGGTGGTCAGAGACTGCAGACATAGTACAGGAGATGGTCAGAGACTGCAGACATAGTACAGGAGATGGTCAGAAACTGCAGACAAAGTACAGGAGATGGTCAGAGACTGCAGACATAGTACAGGAGATGGTCAGAGACTGCAGACTTAGTACAGGAGATGGTCAGAGACTGCAGACTTAGTACAGGAGATGGTCAGAGACTGTAGTTATGATACAAGAGACGGTCAGAGACTGCAATCATAGAACAGGAGATGGTCAGAGACTGCAGACATAGTACAGGAGATAGCCAGAGACTGCAGACATACTACAGGAGATGGTCAGAGACTGCAGACATAGTACAGGAGATGCTCAGAGACTGCAGACATAATACAAGAGATGATCAGAGACTGCAGACATACTACAGGAGATGGTCAGAGACTGCAGACATAGTACAGGAGATGCTCAGAGACTGCAGACATAATACAAGAGATGGTCAGAGACTGCAGACATACTACAGGAGATGGTCAGAGACTGCAGACATACTACAGGAGATGGTCAGAGACTGCAGTTCCTATGGACACTAGTACATAATGGCCAATCGGCCCTCTCACCTGACCCAGCGATACAGCAACGGTTCCTCTGATCAGGAGTCAGCTCACTCTGAATTGCCCATGGTGACTCCGCTGGGTAGCACCCAGATCTGTATTCCTGCAAAGACTCCATTCCTTTCTCTGCCAGGGATGGCACCAGGCTGTGTGGCTTTCTCTCTGGTGGCGCAGGGCAGCGGGGTTCTCTCTCTGATGGTGTTCTCTCAGCACTGTCTTCTCCCTCTGGAGTCCTGGGTGTACTTCCCTGAAAGCTTTCCCGGGCTCCTGTCTCTCTCTTTCTTTCCCATTCACCTGAGCATGCTGTGTGGGCTCCAGTTTCTGTGTTACAGTGGGGCTGCCAGTCCTCGGGACTATATGTCCCACAATCCTCTTCTCTGCTCCTTTTTCTATACTGTTTCCTCCCTGGTTGATATGAAGGCGGGGGAAGAAACATTGTGGGCAGCTGTGCTGGCAAGCACCGCTCACTAGTACAGCAGCACGCAGGAGGAGAGGGAGGGGGGAAAGGAGAGGGAGGGGGGAAAGGAGAGGGAAGGGGAAAAGGAGAGCCCGCAGCTGCATTGGCTTCACTAGGGTTAGGGTCACCCCCCTTCCACCAACTATAGTCGCCCCTCAGTACAGACCCCCCTCCACTACATATAGACCCCCCTCCGTCAGTGCAGAACCCACACTAAGTATAAACCCCTCCCTCAGTACAGACCTTACCCAGTACAGATCCCCCCCAGGTAACCCCCCCTCTATTAGTACAGACCCCCCAGGACAGATCTCCCTCTCCATTAGTACAGACCCCACAGGACAAACCACCCCTTCATTAGTACAGACCTCCCAGGACAGACCACCCCATTAGTACAGACCCCCCCTCCATTAGTACAGACCCCCCAGGAGAGACCCCCTCATTAGTACAGACCCCCTCTCCATTAGTACAGACCCCCCCTCCATTAGTAAAGACCCCCCCTCAATTAGTACAGACCCCCCAGGACAGACCCCCTCTCCATTAGTACAGACCCCCCTCCATTAGTACAGACCCCCAGTACAGACCCCCCCATTAGGACAGACCCCCCCCTCCATTAGTACAGACCCCATTAGTACAGACCCCACCACAGTACAGACCCCCCCATTAGTACAGACCCCCCATTAGTACAGACCCCCTCTCCATTAGTACAGACCCCCCAGGACAGACCCCCCTCCATTAGTACAGACCCCCCTCCATTAGTACAGACCCCCCAGGACAGACCCCCTCTCCATTAGTACAGACCCCCCTCCATTAGTACAGACCCCCAGTACAGACCCCCCCTCCATTAGTACAGACCCCCTCTCCATTAGTACAGACCCCCCAGGACAGACCCCCTCTCCATTAGTATAGACCCCCCTCCATTAGTACAGACCCCCCAGTACAGACCCCCCCTCCATTAGTACAGACCCCATTAGTACAGACCCCCTCTCCATTAGTACAGACCCCCCCTCCATTAGTACAGACCCCATTAGTACAGACCCCCTCTCCATTAGTACAGACCCCCCAGGACAGACCCCCTCTCCATTAGTACAGACCCCCCCTCCATTAGTACAGACCCCATTAGTACAGATCCCCTCTCCATTAGTACAAACCCCCAGGACAGACCCCCCTCCATTAGTACAGACCCCCCCTCCATTAGTACAGACCCCCTCTCTATTAGTACAGACCCCCCTCCATTAGTACAGACCCCCCAGGACAGACCCCCCTCCATTAGTACAGAACCCCCCCATTAGTACAGACCCCCCATTAGTACAGACCCCCCTCCATTAGTACAGAACCCCCCATTAGTACAGACCCCCTCCATTAGTACAGACTCCATTAGTACAGACCCCATTAGTACAGACCCCCGCTGGATTTGTACAGACCCCCTACATTAGTACAGACCCCATTAGTACAGACCCCCTCTGGATTAGTACAGACCCCCCCATTAGTACAGCCCCCCCATTATTAGTACAGACCCCCCATTATTAGTACAGACCCCCCATTATTAGTACAGCCCCCCCTCCATTAGTACAGCCCCCCATTATTAGTACAGACCCCCATTATTAGTGCAGACCCCCCCATTATTAGTACAGCCCCCCATTAGTACAGCCCCCCCTCCATTAGTACAGACCCCATTAGTACAGCCCCCCTCTATTAGTACAGTACAGCCCCCTTCCATTAGTACAGCCCCCCTCCATTAGTACAGCCCCCCCTCTATTAGTACAGCCCCCCCTCCATTAGTACAGTACAACCCCCCTCCATTAGTACAGCCCCCCCTCCATTAGTACAGCCCCCCCTCCATTAGTACAGCCCCCCTCCATTAGTACAGCCCCCCTCCATTAGTACAGTACAGCCCCCCTCGCCCCCTCTCCATTAGTACAGTACAGCCCCCCCCCCCTCCATTAGTACAGTACAGCCCCCTCCCTTCCATTAGGGTACATAAATATACCCGGGCGGCAGCTGGAGAGGAGAGGACAATGTGCAGCCAGCCGCGCCGCCCGGGTGGAGAGCAGAGCAGATCAAAGCAGGCAGGAGCGGGAGCGGGAGACACAGAGAGGAGAATGTGTCTCCGCTCCCCCCGCGACATCACTGTGCGGCTGGTCTCTCTCCACGCAGAGACCAGCCGCTCTGCCTCCGATGTCATCTCCGGCTGGCAGCTGCTCTCTTTCTCCGAGGAGGGGCTTGAGCAGCAAACAGCGGCGCGGCGCCTCTTTCTTCTTGGAGCCGCCGCCGGACACAATCAAGGGGAGGAGGAGGAGGGAAGGGAGCAGTGGAGCACTCTGGCACTTCAGCGCCCCCACCTCTCTGGCGCCTGGGTGCACTGCACCCCGTGTACCCCGTCTAGGACCGGCCCTGCCCTTCCTGACCGGAGCACCTTTTACAATTTGGCACTGCGTCGCTTTAACTGGTAATTGCGCGGTCATGCAATGCTGTACCCAAACGAAATTTGCGTCCTTTTCTTCCCACAAATATAGATTTCTTTTGATGGTATTTGATTGCCTCTGCAATTTTTATTTTTTGCGATATAAATGGAAAAAGACCGAAAATTTTGAAAAAAATGATATTTTCTACATTTTGTTATAACATTTTTTTTTAATAAACTCAATTTTAGTCATACATTTAGGCCAAAATTTATTCGGCCATATGTCTTTGGTAAACAAAAATGTCAATAAGCGTATATTTATTGGTTTGCGCAAAAGTTATAGCGTCTACAAACTAGGGTACATTTCCTGGAATTTACACAGCTTTTAGTTTATGACTTTAGTTCATTTCGTGAGGTGCTAAAATGGCAGGGCAGTACAACCCCCCCCCCCCAAATGACCCCATTTTGGAAAGTAGACACCCAAGGAAATTGCTGAGAGGCATGTTGAGCCCATTGAATATTTTATTTTAGTAGTAAGTAATTGAAAAATGACAAAAAAAAAATTAAAAATACACAAAGTTGTCACTAAATGATATATTGCTCAAACATGCCATGGGAATATGTGAAATTACACCCCAAAATACATTCAGCTGCTTCTCCTGAGTACGGGGATACCACATGTGTGAGACTTTTTTGGATTTCTAAGGGAGTAAAATGGTGAGTTCACTTCCTCACTACCTATCACAGTTTCTGAGGCCATGAAATGCCAAGATGGCACAAAACCCCCCCAAATGACCCCATTTTGGAAAGTAGACACCCCAAGCTATCTGCTGAGAGGCATGTTGAGTATTTTTCAGATCTCGCTTTTTGTCACAAAGTTTTGAAAATTAAAAAAAGAAAAAAAAAATGTTCTTTTTCTTTCTTTATTTTCAAAAATAAATAAGATCTGCAAAATACTCACCATGCCTCTTAGCAAATACCTTGGGGTGTCTACTTTACAAAATGGGGTCATTTGGGGGGGGGGGTTGTGCTATCTGGACATTTCAGGACCTCCGTAACTGTGATAGGTAGTGAGGAGCAAAATCACAATTTTACGCCTTTAGAAAGCCTGAAGGCGGGGCTTGGTTTTCGGGGTCCCGTACGCGGCTAGGCTCCCAAAAAGTCTCACACATGTGGTATCCCCGTACTCAGGAGAAGCAACAGAATGTATTTTGGGGTGTAAATCCACATATAACCATGGCATGTTTGAACAATATATCATTTAGTGACAACTTTGTGTACAAAAAATTTTTTTTTTAATTTTCCCGAAACTTGTGGCAAAATATAAAATATTCCATGAAGGTGAAAGATAATATTTATTTCAATTACGATCAAGAGGGGCAGGGGAGTGACGAGTTTAAATATAAAACAAAATGTAATATGCAAAGTAAATGTTTTAGGTATATGCCTATGTGAAGAGATCCGGGGGTATCCCCCCCCCCCCTTCTTTTCCTTTTTTTTGTAGTCCTATGGAAGGGATAAGGTTATATAGATGCAGTCACCAGGGAGGGGAATTAAAGGTAAAAATGCCCAGGGATGAGGGAGGTAATGAGTACTGAGGGAAATGGGGACCATTTTATGGTCAATAGGTTGGTCCCGATTTAAGGGATTAGTTAATCTGCTAATAGCAGGGAGGGGGGGAGGCCTGGGCACAAGGTGTGTTTATTTGCACAGCCGCCCCCCCCCCCCCCCCGATTAGTTGACACACTCCAGGGTGGAGTATTTAGTTATGGAAGAGGGTTTTCTTTTTTCTTTTTATGGTGTTTATGGTGGTTTTTTTTTTCATTATGTTTTATTTGTTATTTGGTTACTAGCATCAGTAGCAAGAGTAATAAGGGACAGAAGTGTCATGGGGACGGTACCATGGGATTGGTTTTGGAAGTTTTGGTGGATATCTTAGGAAATGGCTGCTGTATTAAAAATGATATCATATAATGTAAGGGGGTTGCGCTCACCACATAAAAGGGGGCGCCTCTGGTTGGAACTGCGTCATCACGCAGCAGACGTGGTTTTCTTACGAGAGACACATTTTAATGGAAGGCTCCATACCCAACTTGCCTCAATACACAATTAATCAATGGTACCATGCAGTGTCACCTATTGCAAGAGCAAGGGAGGGTTACAATCGCTTTTAGGAAATCGTGCCCATGGAAAATGGAGTCTTTGCAGATTGACCCAGAGGGACGTTTTCTATTTGTGAAAGGTACACTGCTTGGTGTACGCTATACGTTCGCATCGATTTATGCACCTAATGATGGGACAGTTAATTGTCTTGCTAAGACTTTAAGGATATTGGAAAAATTTAGAGAAGGATGTTTGATTTTGGGTGGGGATTTTAATCTTACACTAGATCCAAGTATGGATACATCAACAGGTAGAACTGTGCTGTCCTTTAGAGCTCTAAAACATGTTAGGCAACTTTTACGTTCTCAACATCTTGTAGATAGTTGGCGGGTAGCGCCCACAGGAATTAAAGATTATAGTTATTACTCTAAAACATATGCTATGTATTCGCGCCTGGATTTATTTCTGGTGGATCAACTTTATTTGGAGAATGTCCTCACCTGTTCAATTGAATCCATAACCATTTGGGACCACGCCCCTATAACTTTGACCCTTTATCCCAGGGATCCTCAAACTACGGCCCTCCAGCTGTTGCAGAACTACACATCCCATGAGGCATTGTAAAACTCTGACATTCACAGACATGACTAGGCATGCTGGGAATTGTAGTTCCTGAACACCTGGAGGGCCGCAATTTGAAGACCCCTGCTTTATCCAATTCAAGTAGGTCATATAGAGCGAACTTGGCGACTGAATGAGTCATTATTAGATAAAAATATATAGTGGAGGAACTATTCCTTAAAATAAAAGCATACTTTGAAATAAACGAGCCAGGGGAAGTGTCAGAACAAGCTGTGTGGGAAGCACATAAAACAGTCATCAGAGGGGAATTGATAGCATACGGTTCATATATTAACCACTTCCCTATCGGGCCAATTCTGACATTTCTCTCCTATATGTAAAAATCATCATTTGTTTGCTAGAAAATGACATAGAACCCCCCAAACATTATATATGTTTTTTTAGCAAAGACCCTAGAGAATACAATGGCGGTTGTTGCAACTTTTTATCTCACACGGTATTTGCGCAGGAATTTTTCGAACGCGTTTTTTTGGGGGAAAAAAACTGTTTTGTGTTTTAAAAAAAAAAACAAAACGGTAAAGTTAGCCCAATGTTTATGCATATTGTGAAAGATGAAGTTGCGCCAAGTAAATAGATACCTAACATGTCACGCTTCAAAATTGCACACACTGGTGGAATGGCGCCAACGTTCGGTACTTAAAAATCCCCATAGGCGATGCTTGAAATTTTTTTACTGGTTACATGTTTTGAGTTACAGAGGAGGTCTAGGGACCAAATGATTGCTCTCGCTCCAACGTTCGCGGCGATACCTCACATGTATGGTTTGAACACCGTTTTCATATGTGGGCGGGACTTACGTATGCGTTCGCTTCTGCGTGTGAGCACACGGGGATAGCGGCGCTTTAAAAAAAAACATTTTTTTTATATTGTTAATTATATTTTCTTTTTTTTATTTTGACACTTTTTTTGAAAAAAAAAAAATTTGATCACTTTTATTCCTATTACAAGGAATGTAAACATCCCTTGTAATAGGAATATGACATGACAGGTGCTCTTTATAGTGAGATTTGGGGTCAATAAGACCCCACATCTCACCACTAGGCTGGGAAGCCTGAAATAAAAAAATAAAAATAAAATGATCACCGCTTCCCAGCTGAAGCGGCGCTGTTTTTTGGAATGGAGAGGCCGGGCGTGACGTGATAACATCGCGCCCGGCCTCCGACGATCATAGAGACTCCGGCGACCATCTGGTCCGTTGGAAATCTCTATGATCTACATCCGGCGCCGGCGGATCCGCTCTCCGCCTCACCGATCGTAACGGTGAGTCGGAACAAGCACCGGAGGGCGGCGGGAGGGGGGCGTCCCCTCTCGCCTCTCGTAAGAACGATCAAGCGGCGGAAAGGCCGCTATGATCGTTCCTATGGTGTAGAGATTCGCCCGCTGAAACCGGCAATATCTGAATGATGTCTGTAACTACAGGCATCATTCAGATATACCCGCTCAAAGTCCACGACGTCATATGACGTGGGCGGGCGGGAAGTGGTTAAAAAAGAAAGGAAGAAAGAAATAAAGGATTTATTGGAGAAAATCAGTGTGATAGAGACGAAACATAAAAAAAAAACCTTGACCCCGCAGACATTCTGCAATTAGAGAACTTGCGATTAGAGCTTTCACAATGCCTGGAGTTAAAAATAAAATCAGGTATTTTGCAAACAGGTCTTATGAACAGGCGAATAAGTGTGGGCGGTTATTGGCCAAACAACTTAAAAAAACAACAGGAATCCAGACATGTTCATAACCTACTAGCGCAGGGTAAAAAGATAGTTGAAACTCAAGCTATAGCGACAGAATTCTGTAGATTTTATGAGGCACTATATAATATTCCAATGACGGACACACCGCAATCAGTGGAGAGACAACACAGGGACGAGATACGGGACTACATCAAAGACGCATCAATGCCCACATTATCTAATACAATCATAGAAGAAATAGAAACGCCCAATTACGGTAGAGGAGCTGAGTGGAGTGATAGCAGCCTTGCCACTAGGAAAGAGCCCAGGGCCAGATGGCCTAACGAATTTATATTATAAAAAATTTCTTTCAGTATTAGTAGTACCATTATGTAATTATTTTGACTCAATTAACACAACCAATCCATTACCTCTAAAAGCCCTATTGGCCTATATAACGGTACTTCCAAAAGGGAGGAAAGACCCCCAACATTGTGCCAATTACAGGCCTATTTCTTCACTCAACTCCGATACTAAACTGTTAGCGGAGATCTTGGCCCTTAGACTTCAAGAGCATATAGGTGAACTAGTTCATCCAGACCAGACAGGATTTATGAAGGGACGTGAGGCGAGGGATAATACTATCCGAGCGCTTCACGTTCTTCATTGGATGCAACATGGCCCTGATAGAGCTCCAAGGATCATACTGTCAATGGATGCCAAAAAGGCATTTGATAGGGTGAGTTGGGGCTTTATGATAGAAGCATTGAGGGGGGTGGGTCTGGGGGGAACGTATGATGGGATGGATAATGTCCTTGTATACGGAGCCAAGAGCAAGGGTTAAGGTGAACGGCACACTATCAGAATATTTTAATACACGAAACGGTACGAGGCAGGGGGTGCCCATTATCCCCAATAATATCTGCTATGATACTGGAGCCCTTCCTTCGTAAGATTAGAAGAAATAGAGAGATATTAGGGACGTGTATTGGATCTGATGAACATAAAGGATCAGCTTATGCGGATGATCTCCTCTTCTATCTCTCCGCCCCACAGATATCTCTGCCAGCACCCATGTTGGAAGTGCATAGATTCGGTGATCTATCTAATTTTAAAATCAACTTTGAAAAATCTGCTCTCCTACCAAGTCATGTTCCTTCAGTATTGGCAAGGTCACTGCAACATATATACCCATTTATTTGGAATAGAGACTCCTTGGTTTACTTGGGGGTACATATTAGCGCAGATCAGAAACTGTTATACGATCTTAATTATGGCTCCCTACTGACAGGGATAATAGGAGGCATGAAGAAGTGGAAGGGCCAGTATCTAACCTGGTTTGGGCTCTATAGAAATGAATATATTACCCAGAATAATTTATATACTACATATGGTACCGATTAAATTACCAGAGACCCTCTTTAGACAAATACGAAAGTCGTTTGTGGCCTTCGTGTGGAACGATAGAAGACCAAGATTGGCCTATGACATTCTGCATAGGAGTAAAGCAGAAGGGGGTTTGGGACTACCAGATATCACATTGTATTATAAGGCCATGGCTTTAGTTCGAACTGGTGCCACGACTCTCAGAATAAATGATGGGTTCGATTAGAAAAGATAATGGCAGGGAGGAATCTGGCAGGGGCCCCTTGGATTCCAAGTTCATCAAGAGGGCTGTCACAGTGGACATCACCATTGACACGGAATTCTTTGTCAGTATGTGATAAATTGAATAAGATGGGTAAATAGGCCCCTCAGATGTCCCCTCTGGCTCCACTGGAGGGATTGCTTTGGTTCCCACCGGGGGGAGGAGATGGGTTATCTGGGGGCATGGGGCCAGGATGGAGACACCACGTGTGGCAGGTTTGCCCCATGTAGAGTCCTGTTAACCTTAACGGAACTGGTGTCAAGCTTAGGGAATATACCTTTAGCGGGATGGAAATACCATCAATTGGTGAGTTTTTTTAATAAAATAAAGCTTTTATTAAGATCTCTAAATTCACTCACTATATTTGAAAAGCAGTGTGAACAACTGTCGGACGCTAGACATTTGCTGTCACAAATGTATAGAGTGATTCTTAGTGGGCAGGATGGGACGGTTCCCTATTTTGTCAGAGAATGGGAAAGGGAATTGGATCAGATATTGAGAAATACACAAATTGAAAAGATGATTAAATTAACCTATTCCACATCTATAAGTTCAAGGGTGCAGGAAATGGCCTATAAATTCCCAACAAGACGGTAGAGGACCCCAGTTAAATTATCACAGATGTATCCAACAACAGACGATCGGTGCTGGAGAGGTTGCGGGCAGAAAGGCACATTTCTCCATCTGTGGTGGACATGTCCCGTAATTAAACCATTTTGGGAGTCAGTTGCCCCATGGATTGAGAAATTGACCCTCAGATCCCTGGAATTTACACCTTTACATTATTTATTCCATGGGATGCCTGGGTCTATTAAAGCCTATAGGAAAAGTATAACCCCGCACTTATTAAATGCAGCGGAATTAGTTATACCTAAATATTGGAGACAGACCCACTGCCCCACTCTAATAGACTGGAGGAATGAAGTTAACTTAAAGAGGGAGTCCACCTACATCAACCTAAAAAAAAAAAAAATATTAAAAGCCAGCAGCTACAAATACTGCAGCTGCTGACTTTTAATACATGGCCACTTACCTGTCCCAGGGTCCAGCGATGTCGGCAGCCGACGCTGATGAATCGCTCGATTCTCGGCAGCTGCCGCCGCCATCCTAGGTGAGGGAATCAGGAAGTGAAGCGTTGCGGCTTCACTTCCCTACTGTGCATGCGCGAGTCGCGCTGCGCATCGTAACTGGTCCCCGCTATCTCCTGGGAGCTGTGTGTTTCCCAGGAGACAGCGCGGAGGGACAGGAAGAAGCATAGACTCCCATGGGAGTCTATGCCGGAAGTGGATGCAAATACCTGTCTTAGACAGGCATCTGCACCCCCCCCCCTCCCCCCTGAAAGGTGCCAAATGTGACACCGGAGGGGGGGGAGGGTTCCCGAAAAGCGGAAGTTCCATTTTTGTGTGGAACTCCGCTTTAATAATGGAAGCTGAGAGATGGGTCCATGTAGTGAAGGACCAACAAGGGAAATTTGAAAAGACCTGGGCGGGGTGGGTATATTATATTATAGAGATAGGGTAGGGGGGGGGAGTACCGTTGAGTAGGTGAGATTAGAAATGGTATAGTCCCTAGGAACCTATATAATCTAAGAGGTTGACTTAGAAGTGAATTATGAATAATCTGTATACTGATCCTATTTATTTAGGGGAAAGGGGGAGTACGCTCTTCTCTCCCCTCTTCTGTCCCCCCCCCCCCCTTCCTGTTTTTTTTTTTTTTTGGAAGGGTCTAGTGTGGTTGATCAGGTCACTTTATATTCACCGTGGTTTTTTTTTGTGTTTATTTATTATACTAGATGGCTAAGCTTTGGGCAATATATGGCCAATAATGGCCTCTTACACAATTTGATAATTATTTCAGGATCACAGCTTCTTTTTTTTTTTTTTTTCTTCTCTTTGGGCAATATATGGCCAATAATGGCCTCTTACACAATTTGATAATCATTTGATGATCACACTTTTTTTTTTTTTTTTCCACGGGGGATAAAGAGAAGGGGGCTATTATTAACCCCCTACTCCATCTAGTTATTAAAAGAATTAGTGTGGTTGATAAGGGTATTTTTACTTTCACTGGGTTTTTTTTCTAGGGTCACTAGGGTTAGTGAGGAGGTGGTTATTATTAACCCCTTATATTTATTATATTTTTGGGATTTTTGGGGTAAACAAAGTGGGGATAAGGGCACTTACACAGGGGGTATGGGAGGAAGAAGGGCAACGCTGGTAAGAGCAGGATGTAATTAGTGGACTTTTGATCAACAACAGGGCAACGAAGGGTAAGGGAGGAGAGAGTTGAGGAACTTTTCCCCTTTTGTTTTTTTTTTTTATTGGTGAAGGGTTATTTATGTAAGATTGTGGAATGAATGTAATGTAATTGTATAGTCTTTATCTATGGTTTTGTGGAATATAAAGCTGTATAATGATGAATGGATAAGTTGTATTTATAAAAGGAAAATAAAAAAATTTTGATTATAAAAAAAACAAAACATGCCTATCAGCAAATAGCTTGGGTTGTCTACTTTCCAAAATGGGGTCATTTGGGGGGGTTTTGAACTGTCCTGGCATTTTATGCACAACATTTAGAAGCTTATGTCACACATCACCCACTCTTCTAACCACTTGAAGACAAAGCCCTTTCTGACACATGAAAAAATATATTTTTTTTGCAAGAAAATTACTTTGAACCCCCAAACATTATATATTTTTTTTAAAGCAAAGGCCCTACAGATTAAAATGTTGTGTAGCATTTTTTTTCCCCACACAGTATTTGCGCAGCGATTTTTCAAACGCAATTTTTTTTTTGGAAATAAACACACATTTTTTCATTTTAATGCACTAAAACACACTATATTGCCCAAATGTTTGATGCAATAAAAAAGATGATCTTAGGCTGAGTACATGGATATCAAACACGACATGCTTTAAAATTGCGCACGTGCAAAAACGTGCAGCGGCGACATACATTTTTAAAAGCCTTTACAGGTTACCACTTTAGATTTACAGAGGTCTACTGCTAAAATTACTGCCCTCGATCTGACCTTCGTGGTGATACCTCACATGCATGGTACAATATATGACATCAGACCGACGCTTGCGTTCGCCTTTGCGCGAGAGCAGGGGGGGACAGGGGTGCTTTTTTTTTAATTATTTATTTTGCTTTTTTTTTTTTTTTTAAACTGTTCCTTTTATTTTTTTTTTTTTATTTTATCATTTTTATTGTTATCTCAGGGAATGTAAATATCCCCTATGATAGTAATAGGTAGTGACAGGTACTCTTTTTTTGAAAAAAAAATTAGACCCTAGATCTCTCCTCTGCCGTCAAAGCATCTGACCACACCAAGATCGTTGTGATAAAATGCTTTCCCAATGACGCTGTTTACATCCGGCGAAATCTAAGCCATGAAATGCTGGTAGCTTCCGGTTTCTTAGGCCATAGAGATGATTGGAGCCATTCTGGTCTCTGATCAGCTCTATGGTCAGCTGGCGGAACCACCGGCTGCATTCTTGGGTTCCCTGTTGGGACAGGAGAGCCAGAGAAAACCATGGAAGACGGTGGGGGGGGGGGGAACGTTCCCTCCCACTGCTTATAAAAGCAGTCTAGAGGCTAATTAGCCGCTAGGATTGCTTTTAAATGAAAGCCGACCGCTGGCTGAAAAAAACAATACCAAGATGATGCCTAAACCTGCAGGCATCATTCCAGTATAACCACTCAAAGTCCAGCAACATACCAGTACGTTGCTGGTCCTTGTTGGGCATATATTGTAATGTTCTTTTTTTTTTCATGCAGCCTGTAAGCTGAACGAAAAAAGAACCTAACAGATTCCTCCATTCACATCGATCGATGTGGATGAAGAAATCTCTGCCAAGAAAAGTGAATAAAAATATTTGCCGAAGCATAGGGGCGATCCACCCCTATGTCCACCCCTGCCCCTATGCTTTGGCAAATATGCGCTTTTTTAACTCACCTCCTACAGAGCTGAAGTCACTGATTTACGTATTGTGAGCGCAAACCCTGTTGCTGTCAAAATAAATAAAACAGCGCTGCAGCTGAGTGGCATACCTGCAAAGCAAACAACGGTTAACAATAAAATAAGGTATGAATAAAACATTAGCTCAATAAAACTTTTAAAAAATGTTTTATTGCAATCTGTGTACCTGCAAAGCAAACCTGCAAAGCAAACAACGGTTAACAATAACAAAGTATCCATAAAACATAAGCTCAATAAAACTTTAAAAAAAGTTTATTGCAATCTGTGTAAAAAATACATGGCGCAGCATAGGGGCTATCCACCCTCTGTCCACCCCAGCCCCTATGCTTCGCCATATATGCTCTTTTTTTTTATAACTGTGGTGGTGAAGTCACCTCCTACAGCGCTGAAGTCACTGATTAAGTATTGTGAGCGCAAACCCCGTTACTGTCAAAATAAACAACTCAGTGCTGCAGCTGAAAGGTGTACCTGCAAAGCAGACAATGGTTAAAAATAAAACACAATAACAGTACAGTAAAACAGTAGAATGGCTGCAAAGCAAACAGTGGTTAACAATAAAACACAGTACTGATAAAACATTACAGTATAGCATAAAATACAGTAAACAGTAACAACAATAAAACAACAACTATTTTTATTTATTTTTTATGTTTTTTTGTGTGTTTTTTACACTTTTATTGTAACTCTAAACATTCCAGGTTAGTGTCTGTCAAAATGCGTTAGCTATCTAACATCTTTCGAGACCCTGTGTGAACGTGTGCCCTAGACTGTGCCGTGCTGTACCCTATACTAATACTCCACTAGTGTGTGGTAGTGATGAAAACAGTCCCCGATGCAGAGACCGAGTTCACCAGGACAGGAGGGACAAAAATAGTGGGTGTCATGCCTGTATCCGCGCTAGCTACAGACACGGCATCTTTTTTAGGGTGCTGTTTGGTTAGGGGTGTCATGATAACGCACGCCCACGGCGACTAGCTAACCGCGACGTGCGTTCCGTGACTGGGGTATATGAGGAACTAAGGGAATAAGGGGGGACTTATACTGAGCATGTAAGACTGGCTGTGGTACTTTCACAGCCCCCACTAGACGGAGACTCCACTCCATTCCAGCTAGCTGACCACACACAGGCAGATACGAATCTTACATACAATCTGGTGCACTCTAAGGGTTGGGGAGCATCTAGCAATTAGCACACGCTTCTAGGGTTGCTCCAGCTATCCTGCAAGCTTGAACCCCAGTGTTAATCACTCTTCCCACTGTCCCCACACCCACACAGGGTGACCGCAGACTGGTCTGCTGAGCCACCACATACAACAACCTCTCCAGAGATATGAGCCCTAGCTGAGTACACAGAAGTCACTTATTCATTTTATCATTTAATATCCCGAAAGTGGGCAGTGCATAAAAGAGATACCAAGAAAAAGAAGTTAACAAAAAAGATAGTTACCAAAAAATTACAGAAAGATACACAATTTGGCAATTTGCTATGAAAATAAAAGGGGATAAAAACAGAAATAAACTTTACCAAAGTCTATCTGTTAGTAGAAGCATACTGGAACATGTGGGAACTCCCCAGTTTCGAACTGGAAGAACGATGTCCATATCTCAGGCTACCCAATTTATTGAAATATGGATGTGGGCTGGGCTTTAGTCCTTGGCCAATCAACCCTGGGGGGGTGTTCCTGTCTCAGCCCTCAGGATGTTTTGTGTTCTGAAATTACCAGAGTCGAATTGGCCCAGAACGGCGCTGATTGCTGGCTCATGGATAGGATTTCCGATACCAGCGCATCCGTCCGATCACGACAGTACCAATCACTGCCTGCCTGCCGCAATCAGGCGCCATATAACGGTTTTGTGTGGTTCTCTAGGATTACACACATGCTAAAAATACAGAGTTACATCTACACATAACCTATTGCGTGTATTAATATTATTATAATAATAATAATTATAATATAATATGAATTATTTTCATCTCTCTGCCGCTAATATTTTAGCTATTATGAGAGACAAAATAGGTTCCTTAGATCTGTTAATATTAATCAAAGTTTGCAGACCGGCCGGGGCCTTACGAATGCCCCCTGCGGATCCGTGTAGCCAAGATGACTAGCAGTTTTCTTTGAGGCCTCAGGAAGGTGGCAATCTATGTTTACTCTAGTGGGAACTTTTATTGCCATCTAGGTGTCACTTCAGTCCTAGAACACTGGCTCTGTCTTTTCCAAATGCTAACGAAAGAACATATGTGCATGACTGATATTGAATACTATATTTTTATTAACCCAGAATTAAACTACATCTACAATTACACTACTTCTACAGATCACATCGCATCTTGTTAAGGTAAAACTATCCTACGCTTACATTTTCGTTACAAGGGGTACCAGGGAAGACGTCTGGAAAATGCCTCTCATGCAGCCGGCTCACTGCATCTTGGTTGGGAAATTGGGCCACAGCACCTTCTGGATACAAAAGGGCTGTGATGGCCTCTTCCTGGAATTTTAGGAAGGATCCACTTCTTCCTGGCGCTTTGTTTAGTACATAGGCGTTGAACAGAGCCCATTGGAAAAGGTATATAGACACAGGGGCGGACTGACCCATCGGCCACCGCCCGAGGGCCCGGACCGTTGGGGGCCCGTGAGAGGCTCCGCAATACATGTCTAGCAGCAGCAAGAGATTCAGGAAGCGTCTGTAATACCGCTCACAACGCGCTGCTCCCTGCCGGGTGGAAGTTACATGGGGCCTCCTGCGGTCTTGTTGGGGCCCGGGCCCCCTACACCTGTACTGGCTGCCGCGCCGCCCGCTCCTGCGACGGTACTCCAATAAAAAAAAACAGCGCCTCACCCGGTGCCTGTAATACCGCTCACAGCGCGCTGCTCCCTGCCGGCCCCTCCTTCCCTCCCGTCCGCCCCCACCCCAGGTGCTTGTACTGTACATGACATCACCTGGGACAGACGAGAAGAGGAGGGGCCGGCAGGGAGCAGCGTGCTGTGAGCGGTATTACAGGCACCGGGTGAGGGGCTGTTTTTTTTGTATTGGAGTACCGTCGCAGGAGCGGGCGGCGCGGAAGCCAGTACAGGTGTAGGGGGCCCGGGCCCCTACAGGACTGCAGGAGGCCCCATGTAACTCCCACAGTCCCCCCCCCCACCCGCAAGGTCTCCTCCTGTGCCCTCCACCCACCCACAGTGTCCCCTTGTGCCCTCCCCCCACCCCACAGTGTCCCCCCCGTGCCCTCCAGCCACAGTAAAAGGACACAAGTCCATCTAGTTCAATCAATCAATAAAAATAAATAAATAAATCATACAATCTCATATACACAATCCTTCACCCACAGTTGGTCCAGAGGAAGGCAAAAAAACCCCAGGAAAATATATCCATAGAGGAGATCATCCTGACAGGTGGCGGGGAATTCTGTGTACAGCATAGAAACCCTTTCTATATGTTCAGCCAGTTTCATGAGTTTAGTACTTTTAGGAGTATAAATTACTCTATGGCCTTGGAGGACAGGATTAAAGTGCCAGAATTACAGATCCCCCCATCGTTCCGTGTTCGAGCACAGAAGTGAACGCATACGTAAGTTGCCCGCACATATGTAAACGGTATTCGAACCACACATATGTGGTATCACCACAAACAGAGTGAGAGCAATACTTCTAGTGCTAGACCTCCTCTGTAACTCTAAACAGCTTTTGAAAAATCCAAGTATACCACGTCCACAGCCACCCCTCTGTCCAAGGTTTTACTTACCTCCTTATAAAAAGAAACCAGGTTTGTTTGACAACGTCTTTTATGAATCCATTTCACCGCCCTCTCTCTCTCACCCCCTCTACCCCCCTCCCTCTCTCTCACACCCTCTACCCCCCCCCCACACCCACTACCCCCCCTTCCTCACACCCAGTACCTCTCTCTCTCTCATACCCTCTACCCCCCTCTCTCTCATACTCTCTACTCCCCCTCTCTCTCACACCCTCTACTCCCCCTACTCCCCCTCTCTCTCACACCCTCTACTCCCCCTCTCTCTCATACTCTCTACTCCCCCTCTCTCTCACACCCTCTACTCCCCCTCTCTCTCACACCCTCTACTCCCCCTACTCCCCCTCTCTCTCACACCCTCTACTCCCCCTCTCTCTCATACTCTCTACTCCCCCTCTCTCTCACACCCTCTACTCCCCCTCTCTCTCACACCCTCTACTCCCCCTCTCTCTCACACCCTCTACTCCCCCTCTCTCTCATACTCTCTACTCCCCCTCTCTCTCACACCCTCTACTCCCCCTCTCTCTCACACCCTCTACTCCCCCTCTCTCTCACACCCTCTACTCCCCCTCTCTCTCACACCCTCTACTCCCCCTCTCTCTCATACTCTCTACTCCCCCTCTCTCTCACACCCTCTACCCCCCTCCCTCTCTCTCACACCCTCTACTCCCCCTCTCTCTCATACTCTCTACTCCCCCTCTCTCTCACACCCTCTACTCCCCCTCTCTCTCACACCCTCTACCCCCCTCCCTCTCTCTCACACCCTCTACCCCCCTCTCTCTCATACTCTCTACTCCCCCTCTCTCTCACACCCTCTACTCCCCCTCTCTCTCACACCCTCTACCCCCCTCCCTCTCTCTCACACCCTCTACTCCCCCTCTCTCTCACACCCTCTACTCCCCCTCTCTCTCATACTCTCTACTCCCCCTCTCTCTCTCACACCCTCTACTCCCCCTCTCTCTCATACTCTCTACTCCCCCTCTCTCTCATACTCTCTACTCCCCCTCTCTCTCTCACACCCTCTACTCCCCCTCTCTCTCACACCCTCTACTCCCCCTCTCTCTCATACTCTCTACTCCCCCTCTCTCTCACACCCTCTACCCCCCTCTCTCTCATACTCTCTACTCCCCCTCTCTCTCATACTCTCTACTCCCCCTCTCTCTCACACCCTCTACCCCCCTCTCTCTCTCACACCCTCTACTCCCCCTCTCTCTCACACCCTCTACTCCCCCTCTCTCTCATACTCTCTACCCCCCCTCTCTCTCACACTCTCTACTCCCCCTCTCTCTCACACCCTCTACTCCCCCTCTCTCTCACACCCTCTACTCCCCCTCTCTCTCACACCCTCTACTCCCCCTCTCTCTCACACCCTCTACCCCCCCTCTCTCTCACACCCTCTACTCCCCCTCTCTCTCACACCCTCTACTCCCCCTCTCTCTCATACTCTCTACTCCCCCTCTCTCTCATACTCTCTACTCCCCCTCTCTCTCACACCCTCTACTCCCCCTCTCTCTCATACTCTCTACTCCCCCTCTCTCTCATACTCTCTACTCCCCCTCTCTCTCACACCCTCTACCCCCCCCCACACCCACTACCCCCCCCCACTTCCTTCCACCCACTACCTCTCTCTCTCTCACACCCTCTACCCCCCCCACACCCACTACCCCCCCCACTTCCTTACACCCACTACCTCTCTCTCTCTCACACCCTCTACCCCCCCCACACCCACTACCCCCCCCCACTTCCTTACACCCACTACCTCTCTCTCTCTCACACCCTCTACCCCCCCTCCCACACCCACTACCCCACCCCCCCTTCCTTACACCCACTACCTCTCTCTCTCTCATACCCTCTACCCCCCCCCCTCTCTCTCACACCCTCTACCCCCCCTCTCTCTCATACCCTCTACCCCCCCTCTCTCTCACACCCTCTACCCCCCCTCTCTCTCACACCCTCTACCCCCCCCCCTCTCTCTCACACCCTCTATTCCCCCTCTCTCTCACACCCTCTACTCCCCCTCTCTCTCACACCCTCTACCCCCCCACACCCACTACCCCCCCTTCCTTACACCCACTAACTCTCTCTCTCTCACACCCTGACCCTTTGGCGTGTATCTGTGTTAGTGATCCAGTAGACCTGCTTCCTGAACCTCCCTGGGTACAATCCGCAGCAGTCAGTCCTAGGGTCCACTATCTTAGCGGTGCACTTCCGACTCCTACAGAGTGCATCTGTCACCTGGTCTCAGGTGACCTGACACCTCTTCTCTTCCCCTTTTTACTTTCTTTCTCGCCCTCTTTGCTCTCACTCTCTTCTCCCTGACCTTCTCCTCTTCTCTTTTACTATCTCTCCCTCTTTTTTTTCTCTCTCTCTCTTCTCCCGCTCCTCTTTTTCCCTCACTTTCGCCATCTGTTCTCTCGCCCTCTTTGCTCTCACTCTCTCTTCCCGTGCTTTCTCCTCTTCTCTTCCCCTTTTTACTAACTCTCCCTCCTTTTTCATTCTCTCTATCGCCCGCTCCTCTTTTTCCCTCACTTTCGCCATCTGTTCTCTCGCCCTCTTTGCTCTCACTCTCTCTTCCCGTGCTTTCTCCTCTTCTCTTCCCTTTTTTTCTCTCTTCCTCTCCTCTAGTTCCCTCTCTCTCATCCGCTCTTCTTTAGCCTTCTCTTTTCTCTCCAGCTCTTCTCTCTCCCTCTGCTGCTCTTGTCTTCTCTTCTCTTCTCTCTCCCTATATTCTCTTAGCCGCCTCTCTCTCTCCATTTCCTCACTCTCGTCTGAATCTTCTTCACCTCCAAAGCTGGCGGTGCAGTTGATTGTGCAAGGGTTCTGTGGAACAGAAAATAAAAAGGATTTATTAGTGGATATAATACAGGACTATCACCTTTCAGCTACATCACAGACAGCCTGTCACTTCTGCAATACTTGTTATTATGTCATTTATGATTTATGAGCTTCCCCAAAAATTCTAGTTTTTATCAGGAAAATATATCCATAGAGGAGATCATCCTGATAGGTGGCGGGGAATTCTGTGTACAGTATAGGAACCCTTTCTAAATGTTCAGCCAGTGTCATGAGTTTAGTACTTTTAGGAGTATAAATGACTCTATGGCCTTGGAGGACCAGAGCGACCGAATTAAAGTGCCAGAATTACAGCGCCCCCCCATCCCTCCGTGTTCGCGCACAGAAGTGAACGCATAAGTAAACGGTATTCGAACCACACATATGTGGTATCACCACAAACATTGGAGTGAGAGCAATACTTCTAGTGCTAGACCTCCTCTGTAACTCTAAACAGGTAACCTGTAAAGGCGTTTAAAGCGTCGCCTATGGAGATTTTTAAGTACCGTAGTTTGTTGCCATTCCACAAGCGTGCGCAATCTTAAAGCGTGACATGTTGGGTATCTATTTACTCAGCATACCATCATCTTTCAACTTTTTAGAAAAAAAATGGGGGTAACTATTGTGTCTTGTTTTTTATTCATTAAAATGTATTTGTCCCAAAAAAAAATTCCGTTTGATTTACTGTGTGACATCAAAAAATTGCAACAATCTCCATTTTATTCCCTAGGGTCTCTGCTAAAATAAAATGTATAATGTTTGGGTCCTAAGTAATATTCTAGCAAAAAAAAAAACACTGATTTAAACTTGTAAATAAAAAAGTGCCAGAAAAAGCCTGGTCTTCAAGTGGCTAGAAAACATTCCCCAATTACTATTCATCCTCTAGAATAAGCGATAGTAGCAGATTCTGCCATTGCCAATTCGGGTACAGCGTTGCATGACCGCGCAATTGTCATTCAGCGTGTGAGATCACTGAAAATTGGCCTGGGCAGGAAGGGGGTGAAAGTGCCCAGTAGGCAAGTGGTTAAAGATCTGTAATTTAACACTGGCCAATTTCTTATGAACTGTACTTGTGTCCCCCCCCCCCCTCCATAGGAAGAATGGTCTCCAGCTACCCAGAAGGCTTTGTTCTTCCTCTAGTCCTAACCTGCTTGCTTATGAGAGGCTGCTAGTTATCTAATGAACTACCTAAGCAGTATAATTTTCAAGGGTACTTACGTTTTTCATGCAGTTCCACACAGGACTTATGAGCCAACCCAGGAGATTAGTCAGATGTGTTATTGGGTTTAAAGAAGGGCAGCGCCAATAAGGACAGCAGCAAAACCGACATCCGACTTCTGCCTCCTCGGTCTCTACGCAGTCGTCTTCCTCTTTTTCAGTCTTTTCCCCGTGTTTTGCGGGCGCCCAGGCGGCTCGTATTCCCACTTTATGTTTTTTCTCTGCCTGTTCTCCATTCTCTTCTACTTCATCGCTTTCTTCTCCTCCACAGGCTTCCTTGTCCTCCTCATCCTCTATCAGAAACCGCGCCGCTACATCTATAACCACTAAGTCACACGGCTTGATGAACCCCTTTTTCCAGTTTCCCTTCTTCCCTTCCTCCAATTCCCCCTCTCCTTCCTTTGTTTCCTTTTCCTCCCTCTGGTCTTTCATTTCCTCATTGGGCTGTTCTTCCTGTTCCTCGCTCTCATCGGGATCTTCCTGCATATCTCTGCAGGCGATGAAGCAGCCGCATAGGTGACCGTACTGAGGAAAAGAGAAAAATAAAGAATTCATTAGTCTTTAGAACACAGGAGTATCACCATTCAGCTACATCACAAGCAGACTGTCACTTCTGCAATGCTTATCAGTTTAGGGCTTTATGTCATTTATCATTTATGAGTTTCCCCAAAAATGCTAATTTTTATCAGGAAAAGGTCTCCATAGAGGAGGTCGGTCTGATAGGTGGATGGGACTTCTGTGTAAAGTATAGGAACCCTTTCTACATGTTCAGCCAGTGTCAGGAGTTTAATATTTTTAGGAAGTGGCAGCCGGTAATGCAGGGCGCCCCCCCCCCATCCATGCATCTGGCCCCCTAAATCTATATGCGGGGCGTCGGACGCATGGATTCCAATCGGGGTTTTGTTTTTTTTAATCACGTGACTATTAGCCTGAGGCTCTAATAGGCTTCAAAAAAGGGCGGGCTCGGGGCGCAGGGCCCAGTTGTGGGACAGTAGCGAATGAATATTCACAATTGTCACACTGATTCTCCTCTCAGCCAATCAGGAAGCGGGTCGTGGCTGAAAGGAGAAGAGTTTCCGATTGGCCTAGAAGGAGGAAATGCCTTGATGCTGAGTAGGAGAAGCTTGAGGAAGCCGCCGTCCGCACCATAGATGGGGTAAGTGCCTTGCTGGGAACCGTCCAACCGACCGATCGGGGGGGGAGTGGTTGGCTGCGGGTGCGGGTTTGGCGCCCCACAGGTGCTTTAAATCTGAGTCGATGGCTTGGTATTTTTGGACAGCTATTATATCGAAGAGAAATTCCCAAAACATGGCCTGTTGGGGGGTACTTGAGGACAGGGTTGAGAACCACTGCTCTATGGCACTACCTAAGCCAGGGGTCTCAAACTGGCGGCCCTCCAGCTGTTGCAGAACTACAATTCCCATGAGGCTTTGCCAGGCTGACAGTTACAAGCATGACTCCCATAGGAAGAGGCACGATGGGACTTGTAGTTCCGCAACAGCTGGAAGGCCACCAGTTTGAGACCCCTGACCTAAGCAGTATCATTTTATAGGGTAAAAGAGGAAGGACTCCCTAGTGCCGCACAGCCATGAAGTCTAATAATAGTGATAAGAGTGGCAACCTCAGGCAGGTCACGCCCCACAATGTGTTTCGCTCCGCCCCCCTCCCGGAGCTTAGCCGTGGGGATGGAGATCCCATGCGTGTGGGAAGTTAAGCATCATCGGTCAGTCACTCCGAGTGTGTAAAGGGCCGGCAGGGAGAGATGGTGAAGTGATTATAAAATAATAAGTGCAGTGAAGGGATGGTGAAGAATAAATGTGAAATTTGAAAAAAATAATATTACTATTATTAATATATATATATATATATATATATATATATATATATGAGGAGTAAAAAAAAGGAAATAAAGATAGGAAAATGTAATTAAAAAATAACAAATAAAAATGGACAAAAGTAAAAAATAAATATGTGAAATGGATGCAATAAAAATAAATAAATAAAAATAAATATATGTATAAAAATGAAGAGTAAAAAAAGGAAATAAAGATAGAAAAATGAAATTAAAGAATAAAAAAGAAATACAAATGGACAAAAGTAAAAAATAAATATGAGAAATTGATGTAATAAAAAATAAGTATGAGAAATGAATGTAATTAAAAATAAAAAGTAAAATGCAGATAAAGGGTGGGAAGGGATGTAAATAAGAATAAAAGGATAAGGAAAAAGGTGAATGGTAAAGAAAAGAAAAATGAAAAAAAAAATGATGATGTTAATGTGAAAACGTTGTGAATATGAAATAAAGAGAATGTAAATGCCAAAAAATGCTGTGTGAGGGAATGATAAAAGATATATTGAATATATTGTGGATTTAATAATATACCCCTTTTTTTCTTTGTTTCAGTGGTTTTATTCTCTGCATTATATCTATATACTCCCCAGATGAAGCCAATGTTTTGGCGAAACTAGTTGGGAATAAATGACTACGATCATCCTTCAACATCGTTGGTGACGGTCAATATCTTGAACTGCACTTTTGTTTTTGTGTTCTTGAGATTTTTCTATGTATGTATGTTTAATGTACAATTTTTAGCTCTCTTTGATACTAAATAAAATAAATAAGATGATTTTACAATATAATTGTTCTACTTTATTAGTGGCACCGCAATAATCCCATCCCCCCCTCTTTTCCCCATCTTGAGAATATATTGAATAGGGCATGGGAATGAAAATGTGTGTGAAGAGATGTGATGAGGGTGGAGAATAAAAAAAAAAAACAGTGAAAAGAAGAACAGCTGTAAAGAACAAAATAATAAAGCCCAGCCCTAGGTAATGAAAAAAAATTATGTGAAATTATATACAAAGGATGAATTAAAATCTGTAGTATGGCAAGAAAATCCCGGTAGCTTCTACTCCCTACTAGACACTTTAAAAACAAAAACTTGTAAAGGGAACTTACTTTGGTTACCAGCTTGAATATAGGTCCCAAGACGAAATTCACAATTGCCATTGGGTGTAAGAAACACAAACATTTAGCACAGGAATCGCAGCAATTGCAGCACTGGCAGCACTGGCAGCACCCGCAGCACCCGCAGCATTCCATGCACTTGCAGCATGGGCAGCACGGGCATCTCGGGCAGCACGGGGAGCACCGACAGCCCTCGCAGCACGGGATGCCCCGGCAGCATTCACAGCGCACGGTCTCTTTGTCTTCCTTGTATTTTGAGGGAACAGACATGAGGCTGGTCGTCCATATATTCCATTTCTTTCTCTCTTCAGCCTTCTTTGCTTTCTCTCTTTCTTCTCTTTCTTTCGCTTTCTTGTCCTCCTCTTCATTCATCTCATCCTCGTATGACCACATGACCCTTAACCTCTCTTTATCACAAATGGGGATCTTGCACTCTCCCCTTCCCTGCTTTTCAAACTCCTATAAGAAAAAACAAAACAAAAAAGGTAAGTGTAAGGACAGATTCTAAAGGGGAACTCTACTCATTCTTTAGAATTTGGATGGAGCGGGGGAGGGGAAGGGTTCAAACTTTTCCAAAGGTTATTATTGTGCTCTATGCCCTGAGTGGGAAAGTTTCCTTTTGCTTCCTATCATCCCAGAAAAAACGGGCAGAGGTAATCAAATACCACCAAAAGAAAAATCTATTTGTGGGGGAAATAAAAGGACATACATTTTATTTGGGTACAGCGTCACGCGACCGCGCAATTGTCAGTTCAAGTAACGCCGTGCCGTATCGCAAAAAAAGGGCTCGGTCATTAAGGGGGTCAAGTGACTAATATTATTTGATTTTTAAAGCATCTTTACAAAGAATTACTACTAAGAAAGCATTTCAAAAGTAAGGATCTGAAGATCCCAAATACAGGAGGGGGGGGGGGCGGTAAATTCAGGGGGAGGCCTACGATTTGTACCAACTCTGCAGCTGCACAAGGACCCCCTGCGACTTAGGGGCTCATCTATACAAAAGTACATTAAAGTTTGTGCTCGGGAAGTAGGTAAATGCCCCCCCCCCCCCCCCGAGGGTCCTAATCACTATTCATCCCCCTGGAATTAGTGTTCATTTAGCCGAACTAGAATAATTTTCGTTGACTAAATTACCACTATTTTAGCCAACTAAAATAATTCAGATGACTAAAAATACAACTAAAACGGCATTTTGATCAAAAGTCTAGGACTAAAACTAAATTGAAAAATGTGACGTCTGAATGAACACTGGCTGGAATAAGCGCCAGGACCAGCTTCCGCCATCACCGCTCATCCCCAATTCTCCAGGAAAGGAACGTTCATTAAAGATGTTCCTCAGGAGACATGACTTCCAGCTATTCAGAGGGGTTCAGAGGGGTTCCCTCTCCCTTCCTCTGCTGTAGTTGGTACAAGCCTGTCCTTTATACACACGGGACTTTCCTTACCAGGGATACCCAGAACTAAATCACTAGAACATGACAGGATACTTACAATGGAGAACACAATGTTCAGATCCTTGACCAAAACTACCAATTCCTGAGGGATGGTAGTTTGTTCCTCCATATTTTCCTCCACCGTTCTGTTATCGCTTTGCATTCTTGCTTGCATCTTCTCTAAAGAAAGAAAGAAAAAAAAAAAGATGGTAAGTTAAAGTACAAATTTTAAAGTGGAACTCCACTCAAAATGTTTTCTTGTAGATTTGGATGGAGTGGGTAAAGGGTTCAGATGTATCCAAGGTTTCATTGTTTTCTATGTCCTGACTGGGATAGTTTCTTCTCACTTCCTGTCATCTCAGCAGGAGAGGAAGTGAGCAGAATCCCTCCAGTGGGGACGCAGACGTCAGTAACCCAAATGAGGTGCTAACCCGTCCCCATTCCATTTGAAAATGTCTTGTTTTAATATTATAATAATACAATTTTTGAAAGCATTTGCTCCTGAACCCTGCACTCTGCGTAACGCACCCCTGAACCCTGCACTCTGTGCGTAACGCACTCCTGAACCCTGCACGCTGTGCGTAACGCACCCCTGAACCCTGCACGCTGTGCGTAACGCACCCCTGAACCCTGCACTCTGTGTGTAACGCACCCCTGAACCCTGCACACTGTGTGTAATGCACCCCTGAACCCTGCACTCTGCGTGTAACGCACCCCTGAACCCTGCACTCTGTGTGTAACGCACCCCTGAACCCTGCACTCTGTGCGTAACCCACCCCTGAACCCTGCACACTGTGTGTAATGCACCCCTGCGCTCTGTGCGTAACGCACCCCTGAACCCTGCACTCTGTGTGTAACGCACCCCTGAACCCTGCCTTGTGTGCATAGAGCACCCCTGAACCCTGCACTCTGTGCGTAACGCACCCCTGAACCCTGCACTCTGTGCGTAACACACCCCTGAACCCTGCACTCTGTGTGTAACACACCCCTGAACCCTGCCTTGTGTGCATAGAGCACCCCTGAACCCTGCACTCTGTGTGTAACGCACCCCTGAACCCTGCACTCTGTGCGTAACGCACCCCTGAACCCTGCACTCTGTGTGTAACGCACCCCTGAACCCTGCCTTGTGTGCATAGAGCACCCCTGAACCCTGCACGCTGTGTGTAACGCACCCCTGAACCCTGCCTTGTGTGCATAGAGCACCCCTGAACCCTGCACTCTGTGTGTAACGCACCCCTGAACCCTGCACTCTGTGCGTAACGCACCCCTGAACCCTGCACTCTGTGTGTAACGCACCCCTGAACCCTGCACTCTGTGCGTAACGCACCCCTGAACCCTGCACTCTGTGCGTAACGCACCCCTGAACCCTGCCTTGTGTGCATAGAGCACCCCTGAACCCTGCACGCTGTGTGTAACGCACCCCTGAACCCTGCCTTGTGTGCATAGAGCACCCCTGAACCCTGCACTCTGTGTGTAACGCACCCCTGAACCCTGCCTTGTGTGCATAGAGCACCCCTGAACCCTGCACGCTGTGTGTAACGCACCCCTGAACCCTGTACTCTGTGTGTAATGCACCCCTGAACCCTGTACTCTGTGTGTAATGCCCCCCTGAACCCTGTACTCTGTGTGTAACGCACCCCTGAACCCTGCATGCTGTGTGTAACGCACCCCTGAACCCTGCACGCTGTGTGTAATGCACCCCTGAACCCTGCACGCTGTGTGTAACGCACCCCTGAACCCTGCACTTTGTACATAACCCACTCCTCATTCCTGCACTTTTGGCAAAGTGCACCCCTGCATTTTGGACACCAGGGCAGGCGGGAAGGGGTTAAACTACAAAACATGGCGGCTACTACTGCAGTCCCAGTGCTGTCAATAAGTATTACAGCCTTCTAAACCGTCATAGATACAACGTGCGCAATGAATATAAAGACTTTTCCCAGTAATTGATACCACAACCCCAGCGCTGCAGGTAAATATTTCATCCCTTTTTGACCCCTGATCTCTCCATATACAGGGCCTGGCATCCTTTACTTCTAATACGAGGGATGTTTAGGAATAAAAGTGATGTGTGTGGTGGATTTGGGGGTCTGTGTGGGGCTCCCCTCCCCCTGTAGTGTGTCAATGGAAGCTCAGTGTGGGGGGGGGGGGGCTGCTCCGGGTCCGGTCCCATCAACTGTCAATGTAGAGGAAGGACAGCCGACAATGGAGGCCCCATAGGAAGCTTATGGGTGACATCATCGCCCGGGTCGGGTATTTGCAGCCGTTGTCGGCGACCTCTCCTCTACACAGAGGCTGAGTGATCATGTGACCCGACCCCGAGCGGCTTCAGAATAGGTAAGTATACGGATCTTTTCTTTACAGTGTTAGATAGAATAGGGTTCAAATGGGGGGGGGGGGGGGGTAGGTTTAGCCCTAGTTAGCTTTTAGCTGAACTTCAAGAAAACAAGACAATAATACAATTTTATATATTGGAGACCACAGATAATAAGGGGGAAAGAAGAAAATAAGACACTTACCAATTCAATTTGTTATCCAAATGAATTCAGAATCCAACTATGAAAAATCTCTTCAAAATCTCTTCAAAATCTCTTCAAAATCTCTTTGAACGCTCAAAGTAAGTCTAGAATAATTCCTACACCGGCAGAGAGAAAAACAAAATTGTTAGTTTTTTTTTGGTTTTAATTCAAGTTAATGTAACAACAATAAAAAATAAAAATAATAATAATAATAATAATAGTGTTTGTGTTGTCTAATCTGTCCCTCGCTAAACTGCAACAAACGACGATCAGCTCTATAGTGTCCATGGGCGGTGGGATCTACATGAGGCTTGTAGTTCTCTTACAGTATATACAGTATAGAGAGGGGAGGAGCCTCTGACCCGGACATGTATCAGTCACAGTGTACAGAGCCGACTCACTGCTACACTGAAGAGTAAAACTGCTAGATACCCGGATCAGAGGCTCCTCCCCTCTCCACTGTATACACTGGGGGAAGAGAACTACAAGCCCCAGGGAGATCCCGCCTCCCACCTCAGAGGCTCCTCCCCTCTCCACTGTATACACTGGGGGAAGAGAACTACAAGCCCCAGGGAGATCCCGCCTCCCACCTCAGAGGCTCCTCCCCTCTCCACTGTATACACTGGGGGGAAGAGAACTACAAGCCCCAGGGAGATCCCGCCTCCCACCTCAGAGGCTCCTCCCCTCTCCACTGTATACACTGGGGGAAGAGAACTACAAGCCCCAGGGAGATCCCGCCTCCCACCTCAGAGGCTCCTCCCCTCTCCACTGTATACACTGGGGGAAGAGAACTACAAGCCCCAGGGAGATCCCGCCTCCCACCTCAGAGGCTCCTCCCCTCTCCACTGTATACACTGGGGGGAAGAGAACTACAAGCCCCAGGGAGATCCCGCCTCCCACCTCAGAGGCTCCTCCCCTCTCCACTGTATACACTGGGGGAAGAGAACTACAAGCCCCAGGGAGATACCAGCCCCCCCCCCCCCACTTAGTACACCTCTGCACTCTAATATTATCTTCTATGGATTATTTCTATATTTATGTCATGTCAGTGAATGATTCGCCATCAGTGAAGAACATTCTATGGATAATTGTATGTAGAACACAGAGCAACAAATACAACGTACCTCTCTCTACCTCTCTCCAGACTAGAATGACTCTGGCACAGCTCAGCACTCACTATAATGGCTGAGAAGGGAGCTGCACTGTGACGTCACCACTTGTTTACTGCGCAACTCGGTCAGGGACCTCCCATATATGGGCATGCGACTGTTAGTGTAAGATGTGGGGAAAAGGGAGTCACGTGACCCTACGGAGCGGACCTGTTTGAGAACTAGTCTCTGTTTACCCCCATCAGGCTCCGCCCACTCCTTCCAATCCTCGGCTATGGGAACTGTCAGCGTGAGGGGAGGGGGCGGGCGCTGTGGCCCGCCCATCTCTAAACACCGCCCACAAGCCAATAGTGTCTTTACATCACCCCCTCCCTGTCCCCGCCCACCCTAAACACAGCCCTCCCCCTTGCCGTTCATGACTGGAGGGAGGGGAGGTGTCTCAGCCGGGAGGGGGAGGAGTTAGTGTAATGGAGTCTCCTCTTATTGGATGATGGATCTGATGCTGTGTATGGAGATTCATAACCAATCCACCATAACGATCATATCTCCCCCTCCCCCTCCATCTTATTACTGTGCATCCAATCCAGGTGTTATAGATGATCGTCCAATCATATCTTCCCTCCTAATCCGTCTAATAAGGGGGGTCCTGGACCTCCATAGAAGATTGTACAATCTCCTATACACCATACAATCTGATTGTACGACCTCCTATACACCGTACAATCTGATTGTACGACCTCCTATACACCGTACAATCTGATTGTACGACCTCCTATACACCATACAATCTGATTGTACGATCTCCTATACACCGTACAATCTGATTGTACGACCTCCTATACACCATACAATCTGATTGTACGATCTCCTATACACCGTACAATCTGATTGTACGACCTCCTATACACCATACAATCTGATTGTACGATCTCCTATACACCGTACAATCTGATTGTACGACCTCCTATACACCATACAATCTGATTGTACGATCTCCTATACACCATACAATCTGATTGTACGATCTCCTATACACCGTACAATCTGATTGTACGACCTCCTATACACCGTACAATCTGATTGTACGATCTCCTATACACCATACAATCTGATTGTACGACCTCCTATACACCGTACAATCTGATTGTACGACCTCCTATACACCGTACAATCTGATTGTACGATCTCCTATACACCGTACAATCTGATTGTACGATCTCCTATACACCGTACAATCTGATTGTACGATCTCCTATACACCGTACAATCTGATTGTACGATCTCCTATACACCGTACAATCTGATTGTACGATCTCCTATACACCATACAATCTGATTGTACGACCTCCTATACACCGTACAATCTGATTGTACAATCTCCTATACACCGTACAATCTGATTGTACGATCTCCTATACACCGTACAATCTGATTGTACGATCTCCTATACACCGTACAATCTGATTGTACGATCTCCTATACACCGTACAATCTGATTGTACGATCTCCTATAGATCACATTCATATTACATATATAGAGGATTGTACAATCTGATTGTATGGTGTGTGTGGGGGGTGGATATGATTGTACAATCTGATTGTATGATGTGTGTGGGGGGTGGATATGATTGTACAATCTGATTGTATGGTGTGTGTGGGGGTGGATATGATTGTACAATCTGATTGTATGATGTGTGTGGGGGGGTGGATATGATTGTACAATCTGATTGTATGATGTGTGGGGGGTGGATATGATTGTACAATCTGATTGTATGATGTGTGTGGGGGGCGGATATGATTGTACAATCTGATTGTATGGTGTGTGTGGGGGGTGGATATGATTGTACAATCTGATTGTATGATGTGTGTGTGGGGGTGGATATGATTGTACAATCTGATTGTATGGTGTGTGTGGGGGGTGGATATGATTGTACAATCTGATTGTATGATGTGTGTGGGGGGCGGATATGATTGTACAATCTGATTGTATGATGTGTGGGGGGTGGATATGATTGTACAATCTGATTGTATGGTGTGTGTGGGGGGTGGATATGATTGTACAATCTGATTGTATGATGTGTGTGGGGGCGGATATGATTGTACAATCTGATTGTATGATGTGTGGGGGGGTGGATATGATTGTACAATCTGATTGTATGATGTGTGTGGGGGGGCGGATATGATTGTACAATCTGATTGTATGGTGTGTGTGGGGGGGCGGATATGATTGTACAATCTGATTGTATGATGTGTGTGGGGGGTGGATATGATTGTACAATCTGATTGTATGATGTGTGGGGGGTGGATATGATTGTACAATCTGATTGTATGATGTGTGTGGGGGGTGGATATGATTGTACAATCTGATTGTATGATGTGTGTGTGGGGGGTGGATATGATTGTACAATCTGATTGTATGATGTGTGTGGGGGGTGGATATGATTGTACAATCTGATTGTATGATGTGTGTGGGGGGTGGATATGATTGTACAATCTGATTGTATGATGTGTGTGGGGGGTGGATATGATTGTACAATCTGATTGTATGATGTGTGTGGGGGGTGGATATGATTGTACAATCTGATTGTATGATGTGTGGGGGGTGGATATGATTGTACAATCTGATTGTATGATGTGTGTGGGGGGTGGATATGATTGTACAATCTGATTGTATGATGTGTGTGTGGGGGGTGGATATGATTGTACAATCTGATTGTATGATGTGTGTGGGGGGTGGATATGATTGTACAATCTGATTGTATGATGTGTGTGGGGGGTGGATATGATTGTACAATCTGATTGTATGATGTGTGGGGGGCGGATATGATTGTACAATCTGATTGTATGGTGTGTGTGGGGGGTGGATATGATTGTACAATCTGATTGTATGGTGTGTGTGGGGGGTGGATATGATTGTACAATCTGATTGTATGATGTGTGTGGGGTGTATATGATTGTACAATCTGATTGTATGGTGTGTGGGGGGTGGATATGATTGTACAATCTGATTGTATGATGTGTGGGGGGTGGATATGATTGTACAATCTGATTGTATGATGTGTGGGGGGCGGATATGATTGTACAATCTGATTGTATGATGTGTGGGGGGCGGATATGATTGTACAATCTGATTGTATGATGTGTGTGTGGGGGGTGGATATGATTGTACAATCTGATTGTATGATGTGTGTGGGGGGTGGATATGATTGTACAATCTGATTGTATGATGTGTGTGGGGTGGATATGATTGTACAATCTGATTGTATGATGTGTGGGGGGCGGATATGATTGTACAATCTGATTGTATGGTGTGTGTGGGGGGTGGATATGATTGTACAATCTGATTGTATGATGTGTGGGGGGCGGATATGATTGTACAATCTGATTGTATGATGTGTGGGGGGCGGATATGATTGTACAATCTGATTGTATGATGTGTGTGTGGGGGGTGGATATGATTGTACAATCTGATTGTATGATGTGTGTGTGGGGGGTGGATATGATTGTACAATCTGATTGTATGATGTGTGGGGGGTGGATATGATTGTACAATCTGATTGTATGATGTGTGGGGGGCGGATATGATTGTACAATCTGATTGTATGATGTGTGTGTGGGGGGTGGATATGATTGTACAATCTGATTGTATGATGTGTGTGTGGGGGGTGGATATGATTGTACAATCTGATTGTATGATGTGTGGGGGGCGGATATGATTGTATAATCTGATTGTATGATGTGTGTGGGGGGTGGATATGATTGTACAATCTGATTGTATGATGTGTGGGGGGCGGATATGATTGTATAATCTGATTGTATGATGTGTGTGGGGGGGTGGATATGATTGTACAATCTGATTGTATGATGTGTGTGTGGGGGGCGGATATGATTGTACAATCTGATTGTATGATGTGTGTGTGGGGGGTGGATATGATTGTACAATCTGATTGTATGATGTGTGTGTGGGGGGTGGATATGATTGTACAATCTGATTGTATGATGTGTGTGTGGGGGGCGGATATGATTGTACAATCTGATTGTATGGTGTGTGTGGGGGGCGGATATGACTGTACAATCTGATTGTATGATGTGTGTGTGGGGGGTGGATATGATTGTACAATCTGATTGTATGATGTGTGTGTGGGGGGCGGATATGATTGTACAATCTGATTGTATGATGTGTGTGGGGGGTGGATATGATTGTACAATCTGATTGTATGATGTGTGGGGGTGGATATGATTGTACAATCTGATTGTATGATGTGTGGGGGGCGGATATGATTGTACAATCTGATTGTATGATGTGTGTGTGGGGGGTGGATATGATTGTACAATCTGATTGTATGATGTGTGTGTGGGGGGTGGATATGATTGTACAATCTGATTGTATGATGTGTGGGGGGTGGATATGATTGTACAATCTGATTGTATGATGTGTGTGTGGGGGGTGGATATGATTGTACAATCTGATTGTATGATGTGTGGGGGGTGGATATGATTGTACAATCTGATTGTATGATGTGTGGGGGGCGGATATGATTGTACAATCTGATTGTATGATGTGTGTGGGGGGTGGATATGATTGTACAATCTGATTGTATGATGTGTGGGGGGTGGATATGATTGTACAATCTGATTGTATGATGTGTGGGGGGTGGATATGATTGTACAATCTGATTGTATGATGTGTGGGGGGTGGATATGATTGTACAATCTGATTGTATGATGTGTGTGGGGGGTGGATATGATTGTACAATCTGATTGTATGATGTGTGGGGGGTGGATATGATTGTACAATCTGATTGTATGGTGTATGGAGGGTGGATTGTCAGGTTATCATTGCTGTCTGTGTCCCCATTGGGGAGATTTCCCCTCTCTATGTCTCCTGATTACCGTTATCACAGAGAGTGTTAGAAAGTCCCAAATGTTGGGTTGTCACCAGAACAGGAATAGAGGGGAAATCTCTCCAATGGGGACACCGTTTCTGGGATTCCCTCACTTTGGAGGGATTTCCTCCCACTTCCTGTTGTGTCTATGGGACAGGAAGTGAAGGGAAATCTCCCCAATGGGGGACACAGATGACAGAGGTGACAGCCCTGGATGAGAAGGTTCCCCTCCCCCCTCTTCCCATCTGGGATGACTTCTCCATGTTTCTGGGATCTCCGGATGAGATAATGAGGGGGAGATTCCGGCTGTAATATCGGCTCCCCGATGTGGAACGTTTTATAGACGGACGTCGGTCAGGAAGGGGTTAAGGTACGCTCTGACCTCAGCCAATCACAGCCATGGGGGGAGGAGCTCCAGTCGCCGGCCTCCAGCAGGGGGCGGGCACTAGGGTGAGTCCATGGCAGGGATAGGCTGGAAGCCACCTTCAGGGCGGGTCCTATGTGGGGCGGATGTCCAAACTCTTCTGGTAAAAAGTGACCCCCCCCCCCAGATCGCTCTTCAGGTCCACAGCTGCCGGCATTGGCTCATCATTTACCAGGAACTTCCTCTAGAACATACAGGAGGTCCCGGGGGGACCCTTTATAATGTCCCTGCCGGGGTCCCATCCATGGGGGGGCGGGGCTACAGCTTTGTGTGTCGGTGTCCGGTCCTCCTGTAGGGGGCGGTATAACCCGAGAAAATAAAAAGATTTTATGATGAGGACAGAAAACTGACTGCAGTCTCCTCCCTGTAATCACCAGCTCAGCAGCTGATTGGCTGATCAGTTTATGGAGGAGGTGGGGGAGGGGTATCGGCACATTTACAGATATCAGACATTGTGTGGGGGGTGAAGCGGCTGTAATCTACATCTTGGATCTGTGTTTGTAGCCGAGGGTCCGGAGTTCCCCTTTAGGTTGATGGATGTTCCTGGAGGTGTCAGTGTATCTCTTCCCTCCCACCGAGATCACAGCCCACCCTCCGACACCCCCTACATCTGCTTTCCTCTCCAGAAGGACGGCGCCATCTGTGTTCAGGCCTCATCCAGGGTCACCTGGACTAGAATGTTAATAAACCAACAATGTAAGTCCTGGTGCCTGTGCCGGTCTTGTTTGTATCCACAAATGTCTGACACAGATCAGCCCCCTTTGCTGCAGCCTCCGATGTTATGATTTGTTACAATGTTGCAATCTGATCCCCGAGGGGGAGGAGACTGAGGACATCATCTCCGCCCAGGCAAAGCCACTGATTGGACCTCAAAGATGGTCGTACTTTGTAGAGGTCACCCTTTCTTCTGTGCCCCCCAAGCCCCCCCACCCCCAGGTTGTCAGCTCTTGGGCACAGCGGTTATTGTTCTCTGGGTAGGGAAGCAGAAAACAAGAATCTCTCTCATCTCTGATCATCTCCTGTACTATGTCTGCAGTCTCTGATCATCTCCTGTAGTATGTCTGCAGTCTCTGATCATCTCCTGTACGATGTCTGCAGTCTCTGATCATCTCCTGTACTATGTCTGCAGTCTCTGATCATCTCCTGTACTATGTCTGCAGTCTCTGATCATCTCCTGTACGATGTCTGCAGTCTCTGATCATCTCCTGTATTATGTCTGCAGTCTCTGATCATCTCCTGTATTATGTCTGCAGTCTCTGATCATCTCCTGTAGTATGTCTGCAGTCTCTGATCATCTCCTGTACTATGTCTGCAGTCTCTGATCATCTCCTGTACTATGTCTGCAGTCTCTGATCATCTCCTGTACTATGTCTGCAGTCTCTGATCATCTCCTGTACTATGTCTGCAGTCTCTGATCATCTCCTGTATTATGTCTGCAGTCTCTGATCATCTCCTGTATTATGTCTGCAGTCTCTGATCATCTCCTGTACTATGTCTGCAGTCTCTGATCATCTCCTGTATTATGTCTGCAGTCTCTGATCATCTCCGTTACTATGTCTGCAGTCTCTGATCATCTCCTGTACTATGTCTGCAGTCTCTGATCATCTCCTGTACTATGTCTGCAGTCTCTGATCGTCTCCTGTACTATGTCTGCAGTCTCTGATCGTCTCCTGTACTATGTCTGCAGTCTCTGATCATCTCCTGTACTATGTCTGCAGTCTCTGATCGTCTCCTGTACTATGTCTGCAGTCTCTGATCGTCTCCTGTACTATGTCTGCAGTCTCTGATCATCTCCTGTATTATGTCTGCAGTCTCTGATCGTCTCCTGTACTATGTCTGCAGTCTCTGATCGTCTCCTGTACTATGTCTGCAGTCTCTGATCGTCTCCTGTATTATGTCTGCAGTCTCTGATCGTCTCCTGTACTATGTCTGCAGTCTCTGATCGTCTCCTGTATTATGTCTGCAGTCTCTGATCGTCTCCTGTATTATGTCTGCAGTCTCTGATCGTCTCCTGTACTATGTCTGCAGTCTCTGATCATCTCCTGTATTTTGTCTGCAGTCTCTGATCATCTCCTGTACTATGTCTGCAGTCTCTGATCGTCTCCTGTACTATGTCTGCAGTCTCTGATCATCTCCTGTACTATGTCTGCAGTCTCTGATCATCTCCTGTACTATGTCTGCAGTCTCTGATCATCTCCTGTACTATGTCTGCAGTCTCTGATCGTCTCCTGTACTATGTCTGCAGTCTCTGATCGTCTCCTGTATTATGTCTGCAGTCTCTGATCGTCTCCTGTACTATGTCTGCAGTCTCTGATCGTCTCCTGTATTATGTCTGCAGTCTCTGATCGTCTCCTGTATTATGTCTGCAGTCTCTGATCGTCTCCTGTACTATGTCTGCAGTCTCTGATCGTCTCCTGTACTATGTCTGCAGTCTCTGATCATCTCCTGTATTATGTCTGCAGTCTCTGATCATCTCCTGTATTATGTCTGCAGTCTCTGATCGTCTCCTGTACTATGTCTGCAGTCTCTGATCGTCTCCTGTATTATGTCTGCAGTCTCTGATCGTCTCCTGTATTATGTCTGCAGTCTCTGATCGTCTCCTGTACTATGTCTGCAGTCTCTGATCATCTCCTGTACTATGTCTGCAGTCTCTGATCATCTCCTGTACTATGTCTGCAGTCTGTGATCATCTCCTGTACTATGTCTGCAGTCTCTGACCATCTCCTGTATCATGTCCGCAGTCTCTGATCATCTCCTGCACTATGTCTGCAGTCTCTGATCATCTCCTGTATTATGTCTGCAGTCTCTGATCATCTCCTGTACTATGTCTGCAGTCTCTGATCATCTCCTGTACTATGTCTGCAGTCTCTGATCATCTCCTGTATTATGTCTGCAGTCTCTGATCATCTCCTGTATTATGTCTGCAGTCTCTGATCATCTCCTGTACTATGTCTGCAGTCTCTGATCATCTCCTGTACTATGTCTGCAGTCTCTGATCATCTCCTGTACTATGTCTGCAGTCTCTGATCAACTCCTGTACTATGTCTGCAGTCTCTGATCATCTCCTGTACTATGTCTGCAGTCTCTGATCATCTCCTGTACTATGTCTGCAGTCTCTGATCATCTCCTGTACTATGTCTGCAGTCTCTGATCATCTCCTGTATTATGTCTGCAGTCTCTGATCATCTCCTGTATCATGTCTGCAGTCTCTGATCATCTCCTGTATTATGTCTACAGTCTCTGATCATCTCCTGTATCATGTCCGTAGTCTCTGACCATCTCCTGTATCATGTCCGCAGTCTCTGATCATCTCTTGTATCATGTCCGCAGTCTCTGACCATCTCCTGTATCATGTCCGCAGTCTCTGACCATCTCCTGTATCATGTCCGCAGTCTCTGATCATCTCCTGTATCATGTCCGTAGTCTCTGACCATCTCCTGTATCATGTCCGCAGTCTCTGATCATCTCTTGTATCATGTCCGCAGTCTCTGACCATCTCCTGTACTATGTCCGCAGTCTCTGACCATCTCCTGTACTATGTCCGCAGTCTCTGATCAACTCCTGTATTATGTCCGCAGTCTCTGATCATCTCCTGTACTATGTCTGCAGTCTCTGATCATCTCCTGTACTATGTCCGCAGTCTCTGATCATCTCCTGTATTATGTCCGCAGTCTCTGATCATCTCCTGTATTATGTCTGCAGTCTCTGATCAACTCCTGTAGTATGTCTGCAGTCTGTGATCATCTCCTGTACTATGTCTGCAGTCTGTGATCATCTCCTGTACTATGTCTGCAGTCTCTGACCATCTCCTGTATCATGTCCGCAGTCTCTGATCATCTCCTGCACTATGTCTGCAGTCTCTGATCATCTCCTGTATTATGTCTGCAGTCTCTGATCATCTCCTGTACTATGTCTGCAGTCTCTGATCATCTCCTGTACTATGTCTGCAGTCTCTGATCATCTCCTGTATTATGTCTGCAGTCTCTGATCATCTCCTGTAGTATGTCTGCAGTCTGTGATCAACTCCTGTAGTATGTCTGCAGTCTGTGATCATCTCCTGTACTATGTCTGCAGTCTGTGATCATCTCCTGTACTATGTCTGCAGTCTCTGACCATCTCCTGTATCATGTCTGCAGTCTCTGACCATCTCCTGTATTATGTCCGCAGTCTCTGACCATCTCCTGTATCATGTCCGTAGTCTCTGACCATCTCCTGTATCATGTCCGCAGTCTCTGACCATCTCCTGTATCATGTCTGCAGTCTCTGATCATCTCCTGTACTATGTCTGCAGTCTCTGACCATCTCCTGTATTATGTCTACAGTCTCTGACCATCTCCTTAATCGCATCTACATTCTCTTAACATCTTTAGTATCATGTCTGCAGTCTCTAACCATCTCCTGTACCATGCCCGCAGTCTCTGACCATCTCTTGTCTTATATCATGACTGCAGTCTCTGAGGGTGTCAAGAATGGGAGCACCGCCGGGATGGGGGTCATGGGAGAAGTCAGATGTGTGAACTTTGGAGAGGTGACTATAGGAAAACCAAAGACACTCAGCTGGAGCCATCTGACTGATCCCTGGCAAGGTGCACCTGAGAGGAGGTCAGTGACAGCACCGCCAGGCCAGTCTGAGGGGGTCACTGATGTAAAGGGGGAGTGATATAAAGGTTTCCCCCCTATATCAGTAACCCACCCCCTCTTACCTTAGTGTATTCTTTCTGGTCTCTGCAGGGGGGCAGCATGAAAAGAGTCTCCGCCGGCTTGCGTTCCATTTTTAGTGTAGCGCCAGTCTTATGAAGTGAACAAAATATTACAGCGCAAATATGCAAAAAAGACATTTACCTCCAGCAAGGCTTATTTATAACACCTAGACATTTTCAAAAAACATTATCAAAAAATATGGGGATTTGAGTACTTTGTCACAGTAAGTGGGCTTAGGCACCATATAGCAATAAGGTGTGACCAAATCCCCATATTTTTTGATAATGTTTTTTGAAAATGTCTAGGTGTTTTAAATAAGCCTTGCAGGAGGTAAATGTCTTTTTTGCATGTGTGCGCTGTAATATTTTGTTCTACCGTACGCTCTTATGGCTGCACCATCTTTAATGCATCTTTTAGGGTGTGCTCCCCCAAATATCTTTTTAGTCTTATGAAGTGAACTGGACTGCAAGACAAATGGGTTTGGCGCCCCCATAAAGCGGCCGCACTGCTGCCGGTATTATAGGGATGGTGCAGACACAGGGGACACTGACATGGTCACCTATACCTGGCAGGTAGGTAGTAGGACTTTCCTGCAATCCTTTGCTTGTGTCAGCTGTACATATTAAGGAATCTTAATTTTATTTCTGTTGATTGCTGATGAGAAAAATAAACAGATGGATTTATTTGTTCCCGCCTCCAATCCTTCCTTTGCTCACTGCCTGGACCACTTACCTCCATCACTGTGCTCTATGTTTTCTGCTGCACCACTGCCATGGTCCTCTCAGTCCTCCAGAAATTTAGCAGAAATTTGTGCTTAAAGTAGAACTATAGGCAACACTTTTTTTCCATTTTGGATAGAGTAAGGGATGGTTAGAGCTCCTGTTCATTATTTTGTTTGCCATCCGTTCATTTCCCTTAATTTCCTGCTTCATAGCCAAACAGGAAGTGAGAGGAAATCTCTGCAGATTAAGGCAATCCCCCCCCCTCCAAGTCCCCCAGAACTACTGTCCCCACTGGAAAATGTCAGGGCAGGTCTTAAACAGGTCCTCAACACTCCTAAACGCCTGTACAGGTGTACAGCAGTATATGATCGATTTTTGTCTTCCAGAAGAACCGGCTTTTTTTAAGCCCAGTGTGCATCTAAACATTGGAACGGTCATTTACTTTTTCCTCCCCATCCTGCTGGATTCTATTTATTAACCACTTGCCGACCGCCGCACGCCGATGTACGTCCCTACTTTGGGGACGGATATCGTTGTTATGGCAGCAGGTAGCTGCCATAACCCCGGTATCCCCATGTTCGGCTGGCTACAAAATAAAAGTGGTCTCTGCGGCGGATTCGCCGCGAGATCACTTTTATCGGTGGCGGAAGAGGGCCCCCCCCTGCAATCCGGGGCCCTCCACCGCTTACCGGAGCCGTCGGCAGCGGCGGAGGTGATCAGGACCTGTCCCCTGGGCTGACATGGAGACGAGTGAGGGGAAGATGGCCCCCACCTGTCTCCATGACACTGCAGGGCGGAAGCGACGTCAAAACGGCACTTCCGCCCATAGCTCTTAAAAGGACCAATTTATTTATTTATTTTTTTTTAAATGACAATTTTTTTTTTATTGCATTTTAGTGTAAATAGAAGATCTGAGGTGTTTTTGACTCCCCAGATCTCATATTTAAGAGGACCTGTCATGCTTTTTTTTCTATTACAAGGGATGTTTACATTCCTTGTAATAGGAATAAAAGTGACACATTTTTTTTTTTCTAAACAGTGTAAAAGTAAAAAAGGTAAAATAAATAAGAAAAAAAAAAATTTAAAACGCGCCCCGTCCCGCCGAGCTCGCGCGTAGAAGCGAACGCATACGTGAGCAGCGCCCGCATATGAAAACAGTTTTCAAACCACACATGTGAGGTATCGCCGCAATCGGTAGAACGAGAGCAATAATTCTAGCCCCAGACCTCCTCTGTAACGCAAAACATGCAATCCAATCAACTGGGAGCCATCCATAATACTATGCAATTGCATAGGAGCTTTTTATACAAAGCCTTACAGAAATATTAGATCTGTACTATAAATATATATAGCTATATAAAATAAATATATTTATATAAAATTGCTTGTTTTGGGTCAGTGACTCAGAAAATATAAAATCCGGAAACAGCCAGCTTTACAGTTTCACACTATGAGGCTTCCTCTCTCCTTATTTGCCCGAGTATTATGGATGGCTCCCAGTTGATTGGATCCTGGTGAATCGGAGGACGTGAGTGTTGGTCTCCAGATCTGCTGATCGTTCACTGTGGATCGGACGGAAGTTCCTCTGGCAGCGATCGTAGCCACTTCATTTATACTATAATGCCGCGTACACACGAGCGGACTTTACGGCGGACTTTGCCCGGCGGATTTTTCGACGTACTTTACAACGGACTTTCTGAATGAACGGACTTGCCTACACACAATCCACCAAAGTCCGTTGAATTCGTACGTGATGACGTACGACCGGACTAAAACAAGGAAGTTCATAGCCAGTAGCCAATAGCTGCCCTAGCGTGGCTTTTTTGTCCGTCGAACTAGCATACAGACGGCGGACTTTTCGACCGGACTCGATTTCAACGGATAAATTTTAAACAAGTTTCAAATCTAAGTCCGTCCAACTTTTGAGAAAACAAAGTCCGCTGGAGCCCACACACATCGAATTGTCCGACGAAATCCAGTCCGCCAGGCAAAGTCCGCCGTAAAGTCCGCTCGTGTGTACGCGGCATTAGGCTTGGATTGATCTTTCTGGTGAGTGCAATTCCTAGAGGGATCTTAAGCACTAGATTGATCGATGGTCGAACGTTTAAAACAGCTGATGAACCTCTTTAGGAACTGTTATATGCAAAAGACTGTGTTTGAATTCTGGTTTCAGCTGGATTTATAGACTACAAAGTTTTTTATGTAAAACTTTTAGCGCTGCTGAAGTTGGAAAGATTACTTTTTGATTTTTGTACTTTTGATTACTTCCGTTTTTAGTAAAGTTAGCCCATTTTTTTTTAATATTGTGAAATATAATGTTACGCCAAGTAAATTGATACCCAACATGTCACGCTTCAAAAATTGCGCCCGCTCGTGGAATGGCGACAAACTTTTACCCTTAAAAAATCTCCATAGGCGACGTTTAAAAAATTCTACAGGTTGCATGTTTTGAGTTACAGAGGAGGTCTAGGGCTAGAATTATTGCTCTCGCTCTACTGATCGCGGCAATACCTCACATGTGTGGTCGAACACCGTTTTCATATGCCAGCACTACTCACGTATACGTTCGCTTCTGCACGCCAGCTTGTCGGGACGGGGCGCGTTAAAAAATTTTTTTTTTCTTATTTATTTTATTTTTTATTTTTACACTGTTTAAAAAAAAAAAGAAGTCACTTTTATTCCTATTACAACGAATGTAAAGATCCCTTGTAATAGAAAAAAGCATGACAGGGCCTCTTAAATATGAGATCTGGGGGTCAAAAAGACCTCACAACTCATATTTACACTAAAATGCAATAGAAAAAAAAAAATAGTCATTTAAAATATATATTTTTTTTAAAATGGCCCTTTAAGAGCTATGGGCAGAAGTGACGTTTTGACGTCGCTTCCGCCCAGCAATTGTAAAAGGACAGGTGGGGGCCATCTTCCCCTCACTCGTCTCCATACTGAGCCAGCAAGAGGATGCGATCGCCTCTGCCACTGCCGACGGCACCAGATCGCGGTGGGAGGGGGGCCCCTCTCCCGCCACCGATAAAAGTGATCTTGTGGCGAATCCGCAGCAGAGACCACTTTTATCTTGTAGCGGACCGCCCGCTGAAAAGGAGAATACCGGGGTTATGGCAGCTAGCTGCTGCCATAACAACGATATCCCCCTTCACACAGCTGACGTAAAACTGCGGCGGGCGGTCCGTAAGTGGTTAAACCAAATAACAACCCGGAGATTTCAAAACCATTTCCACCTGAAAGGAAGGAGGAGATCTTTAGGCTGAAGATGTCTGCACAGATGGACAGAGCATGCGATTCCTTCATCCTCAAATCGGGAGGACTGAGATTTTTTTGACCGAAGGCAAGATGAACTCTGAATTGCAGATGAGTTTGGCTACGTGCCCAGGTAAAAACAGGACTAACATTTATTTACTGACACACACTGGTCACCATACAATGACTGGCACTAACAGAGGACGTCCAGATGTACATAAACTGACCGCTCCATGCTTTGGAGAGAGTAGATGGCACACACAGATTATAGGATGAGGCCGTACTACAAACATATATCCAACGTTAGAAAAACGATGACTAGCATCCAGTAGGGTAGTTTAGTGTAGTTTAGTGTAGGTCCTGCCCTAGAAGAGTCTACCTTGCCGTGGTGGGCGGGCTTGGAATCTCCTGGTCAAAAGTGTGCCAGTGAACGGGCGAGAGGATCACTAGATCTTCACTTCTGGCCAATTGATTTTACCAAAGGACTCTTGGTTTAGTCAGAGTATTTATAGTTGGAAAAAGGAAAAAAATAGGTGTATAGGTCCATAATTATACTTTCATAAACACACAATAAAAATTGGGTATATTTACATTTGAATTGCTTCCTCTTTTATTTATTCCTTTCATGAGCGGGGGTCATTACCACTTGGCTGCACAGGCCGCAATTGCAAGGCTGGAAGGGGCTCTATGGCTACTTCTTCCACTTCTGGTGTAGGGATGTGTAATAGGTTTATGTATTAACATGTGTCCTAAGCATGTATATTATGTATGTAATGACAAGCCCCTTATGTGACAGTAGTGACAAGGTCCTCTCAATGGAGACATCAGGGGTCTTCTAGCTTCACCCCAAGAACAGGAGATACCATTAAATCCTGTAATGAAACATTCCCCTTAACTAGGAAAAGATATCAAGTTTTCACGGAATTTTATATTATTTTTTTTATTCCCACACATTCCCCTCACAAAATATATAGGGAATTCTTTCCTGTTATCCAGGGCTGGAGGATCTGCTCTATTCACAAGAAGTGTTTTTCTGCCCCTTTACAATCTATACTTTAGTATTAAAGGGGATGTAAACCCTTCTGTTTTTTCTTGCATTAAGGTGAAAAAACATCTGACAATTACCGCTCCCCCCCCCCCCCAGCTCCCCCGTTTTACTTACCTGAGCCCTCGAAAGTCCCGCATCGAGAACGTGCTGGATCTTTGCCCGGGGGTTCTTGGCTCTTCATTGGACAGATCGATAGCAGCGCAGCCATTGGCTCCCGCTGCTGTCAATCAAATCCCAATGACGGGGGGGTGGGGCTGAGTCCTACATTTTGCATCTATGGATTCCGAATGCTGGACTTGTGAGCGCGCTTCCCAGAGGGGGTTATCTGATGCAGGGAGGAGCCGAGGGACCCCAAAAAACGGCATTCGGGGGCCACACTGTGCACACTGGAGGTAAGTATGACATGTTTGTTATTTTAAAAAAAATCAAACCTATAGTGTCACTTTAAGCCTTTCTCTAGTCTCCATTATAATTGTAAAATTCTCAATTTTAAAATCTCTTGCTTCTTAAAGTGACTTTAAAGCTGTACATTTTTTTTCATGAAAATAATAAACATGTTATACTTATCTGCTCTGTGTAAAGGTTTTGCACAGATCAGCCCTGATCCTCCTCTTCTCAGGTCCCCCGTCGGCACTCCTAGCTCCTCCCCTTGCCTGCTATGGGGCACTTGTGCGTGATCGATCCGGAGCCTCACTGTCTTTGTCGATTAAAAAACTTCTGAACTTGGTGACTATTAAATGACACAGTGAAAAGAATTGTGACTCTTAAGGGAAAGCAACACTTTAAATGTGTTTAAATACATCAACACCCAAAGAAATGTCACCATAGCTGGTTTGGTGCGCTGTCTCTTTTAAATTGTTACATTAATATGAAAAGCTTAATTGACAATGACACAATGACAGTGGGACTAGGCCCTGCCCCCCAGGCTATGCTCACAGCTTTTCAGCAGCTGGAGCCAATGGCTTCCAATGCTCTAAACCAAACCTGTGAGAGCGGGGAGAGGGACGAAGAGCCGCTGCAGACGTGCATAGCGCTGGATTGACTCTCTTATCCCTCCTACCTTCCTCTACCCTCCCCCTCCCCCCTCATTCTTTTTACTTCTTCTTTGTTCTCTCTTTCTCTGCAGAATTACCCTTCACATCGGAGTTCCCCTTTACATTGGGGTCTGCAGAATTACCCTTCACATCGGAGTTCCCCTTTACATTGGGGTCTGCAGCATTACCCTTCGCATCGGAGTTCCCCTTTACATTGGGGTCTGCAGCATTATCCTTCACATCGGAGTTCCCCTTTACATTGGGGTCTGCAGCATTACCCTTCACATCGGAGTTCCCCTTTACATTGGGGTCTGCAGAATTACCCTTCACATCGGAGTTCCCCTTTACATTGGGGTCTGCAGCATTACCCTTCGCATCGGAGTTCCCCTTTACATTGGGGTCTGCAGCATTATCCTTCACATCGGAGTTCCCCTTTACATTGGGGTCTGCAGCATTATCCTTCACATCGGAGTTCCCCTTTACATTGGGGTCTGCAGAATTACCCTTCACATCGGAGTTCCCCTTTACATTGGGGTCTGCAGAATTACCCTTCACATCGGAGTTCCCCTTTACATTGGGGTCTGCATACATTACCCTTCACATCGGAGTTCCCCTTTACATTGGGGTCCGCAGAATTACCCTTCACATCGAAGTTCCCCTTTACATTGGGGTCTGCAGAATTACCCTTCACATCGGAGTTCTCCTTTACATTGGGGTCTGCAGAATTACCCTTCACATCGGAGTTCCCCTTTACATTGGGGTCTGCAGCATTACCCTTCACATCGGAGTTCCCCTTTACATTGGGGTCTGCAGAATTACCCTTCACATCGGAGTTCCCCTTTACATTGGGGTCCGCAGAATTACCCTTCACATCGGAGTTCCCCTTTACATTGGGGTCTGCAGAATTACCCTTCACATCGGAGTCCCCCTTTACATTGGGGTCTGCAGAATTACCCTTCACATCGGAGTTCCCCTTTACATTGGGGTCTGCATACATTACCCTTCACATCGGAGTTCCCCTTTACATTGGGGTCTGCAGAATTACCCTTCACATCGGAGTCCCCCTTTACATTGGGGTCTGCAGAATTACCCTTCACATCGGAGTTCCCCTTTACATTGGGGTCTGCATACATTACCCTTCACATCGGAGTTCCCCTTTACATTGGGGTCTGCATACATTACCCTTCACATCGGAGTTCCCCTTTACATTGGGGTCTGCAGAATTACCCTTCACATCAGAGTTCCCCTTTACATTGGGGTCTGCATACATTACCCTTCACATCGGAGTTCCCCTTTACATTGGGGTCTGCAGCATTACCCTTCACATCGGAGTTCCCCTTTACATTGGGGTCTCCAGAATTACCCTTCACATCGGAGTTCCCCTTTACATTGGGGTCTGCAGAATTACCCTTTACATCGGAGTTCCCCTTTACATTGGGGTCTGCAGAATTACCCTTCACATCGGAGTTCCCCTTTACATTGGGGTCTGCATACATTACCCTTCACATCGGAGTTCCCCTTTACATTGGAGTCAGCAGAATTACCCTTCACATCGGAGTTCCCCTTTACATTGGGGTCTGCATACATTACCCTTCACATCGGAGTTCCCCTTTACATTGGGGTCTGCAGAATTACCCTTCACATCGGAGTTCCCCTTTACATTGGGGTCTGCATACATTACCCTTCACATCGGAGTTCCCCTTTACATTGGAGTCCGCAGAATTACCCTTCACATCGGAGTTCCCCTTTACATTGGGGTCCGCAGAATTACCCTTCACATCGGAGTTCCCCTTTACATTGGGGTCTGCAGAATTACCCTTCACATCGGAGTTCCCCTTTACATTGGGGTCTGAAGCATTACCCTTCACATCGGAGTTCCCCTTTACATTGGGGTCTGCAGCATTACCCTTCGCATCGGAGTTCCCCTTTACATTGGGGTCTGCAGCATTATCCTTCACATCGGAGTTCCCCTTTACATTGGGGTCTGCAGCATTATCCTTAACATCGGAGTTCCCCTTTACATTGGGGTCTGCAGAATTACCCTTCACATCGGAGTTCCCCTTTACATTGGGGTCTGCATACATTACCCTTCACATCGGAGTTCCCCTTTACATTGGGGTCTGCAGAATTACCCTTTACATCGGAGTTCCCCTTTACATTGGGGTCTGCATACATTACCCTTCACATCGGAGTTCCCCTTTACATTGGGGTCTGCAGAATTACCCTTCACATCGGAGTTCCCCTTTACATTGGGGTCTGCAGAATTACCCTTCACATCGGAGTTCCCCTTTACATTGGGTTCTGCAGAATTACCCTTCACATCGGAGTTCCCCTTTACATTGGGGTCTGCATACATTACCCTTCACATCGGAGTTCCCCTTTACATTGGGGTCTGCAGAATTACCCTTCACATCGGAGTTCCCCTTTACATTGGGGTCTGCAGAATTACCCTTCACATCGGAGTTCCCCTTTACATTGGGGTCTGCATACATTATCCTTCACATCGGAGTTCCCCTTTACATTGGGGTCTGCAGAATTACCCTTCACATCGGAGTTCCCCTTTACATTGGGGTCTGCAGAATTACCCTTCACATCGGAGTTTCTCTTTACATTGGGGTCTGAAGCATTACCCTTCACATCGGAGTTCCCCTTTACATTGGGATCTGCAGCATTACCCTTCGCATCGGAGTTCCCCTTTACACTGGGGTCTGCAGAATTATCCTTAACATCGGAGTTCCCCTTTACATTGGGGTCTGCAGCATTATCCTTAACATCGGAGTTCCCCTTTACATTGGGGTCTGCAGAATTACCCTTCACATCGGAGTTCCCCTTTACATTGGGGTCTGCAGAATTACCCTTCACATCAGAGTTCCCCTTTACATTGGGGTCTGCAGCATTATCCTTAACATCGGAGTTCCCCTTTACATTGGGGTCTGCATACATTACCCTTCACATCGGAGTTCCCCTTTACATTGGGGTCTGCAGTATTACCCTTCACATCAGAGTTCCCCTTTACATTGGGGTCCGCAGAATTACCCTTCACATCGGAGTTCCCCTTTACATTGGGGTCTGCAGAATTACCCTTCACATCGGAGTTCCCCTTTACATTGGGGTCTGCAGAATTACCCTTCACATCGGAGTTTCTCTTTACATTGGGGTCTGAAGCATTACCCTTCACATCGGAGTTCCCCTTTACATTGGGGTCTGCATACATTACCCTTCACATCGGAGTTCCCCTTTACATTGGGGTCTGCAGCATTATCCTTAACATCGGAGTTCCCCTTTACATTGGGGTCTGTAGAATTACCCTTCACATCGGAGTTCCCCTTTACATTGGGGTCTGCATACATTACCCTTCACATCGGAGTTCCCCTTTACATTGGGGTCTGCAGAATTACCCTTCACATCAGAGTTCCCCTTTACATTGGGGTCTGCATACATTACCCTTCACATCGGAGTTCCCCTTTACATTGGGTTCTGCAGCATTACCCTTCACATCAGAGTTCCCCTTTACATTGGGGTCCGCAGAATTACCCTTCACATCGGAGTTCCCCTTTACATTGGGGTCTGCAGAATTACCCTTCACATCGGAGTTCCCCTTTACATTGGGGTCTGCATACATTATCCTTCACATCGGAGTTCCCCTTTACATTGGGTTCTGCAGCATTACCCTTCACATCGGAGTTCCCCTTTACATTGGGGTCTGCAGAGTTACCCTTCACATCGGAGTTCCCCTTTACATTGGGGTCTGCAGAATTACCCTTCACATCGGAGTTCCCCTTTACATTGGGGTCTGCATACATTACCCTTCACATCGGAGTTCCCCTTTACATTGGGGTCTGCAGAATTACCCTTCACATCGGAGTTCCCCTTTACATTGGGGTCTGCATACATTACCCTTCACATCGGAGTTCCCCTTTACATTGGGGTCCGCAGAATTACCCTTCACATCGGAGTTCCCCTTTACATTGAGGTCTGCAGAATTACCCTTCACATCGGAGTTCCCCTTTACATTGGGGTCTGCAGAATTACCCTTCACATCGGAGTTCCCCTTTACATTGGGGTCTGCAGAATTACCCTTCACATCGGAGTTCCCCTTTACATTGGGGTCTGCAGCATTACCCTTCACATCGGAGTTCCCCTTTACATTGAGGTCTGCAGAATTACCCTTCACATCGGAGTTCCCCTTTACATTGGGGTCTGCAGCATTACCCTTCACATCGGAGTTCCCCTTTACATTGGGGTCTGCAGAATTACCCTTCACATCGGAGTTCCCCTTTACATTGGGGTCTGCAGAATTACCCTTCACATCGGAGTTCCCCTTTACATTGGGGTCTGCATACATTACCCTTCACATCGGAGTTCCCCTTTACATTGGGGTCTGCAGAATTACCCTTCACATCGGAGTTCCCCTTTACATTGGGGTCTGCATACATTACCCTTCACATCGGAGTTCCCCTTTACATTGGGGTCTGCAGAATTACCCTTCACATCGGAGTTCCCCTTTACATTGGGGTCTGCATACATTACCCTTCACATCGGAGTTCCCCTTTACTCTCAGTGCTCCCCTGTGAAGGAGATAAATGACTTTCTATGTTCTCCTCCAGCATACAAACTTCTCACATCACTTCTTGTGGTCCTTCACTCTGTAACTCCAATCTCACCCCTCTGGACTACAACTCCCATAGTGCCTTGCAGTACCGGAGGGAAGAGGAGGAACGCTGTGATACGTTCTCTCCCCTATGCTGCTAGGGGATTGATTGGAGGAGGGAGGAGAGGGGCTGTGCTGGATCCAATGAGGGCTCAGGTAAGTATAAAGGGGGGGGGGGAGCTGCAGACTTGCACAGTGCTGGATCCAATGAGGGCTCAGGTAAGTATAAAGGGGGGGGGGGAGCTGCAGACTTGTACAGTGCTGGATCCAATGAGGGCTCAGGTAAGTATAAAGGGGGGGGGGAGCTGCAGACTTGTACAGTGCTGGATCCAATGAGGGCTCAGGTAAGTATAAAGGGGGGGGGGGGAGCTGCAGACTTGTACAGTGCTGGATCCAATGAGGGCTCAGGTAAGTATAAAGGGGGGGGGGGGGGGGAGAGAAGATCTGCAGACTTGCACAGTGCTGGATCCAATGAGGGCTCAAGTAAGTATATGGGGGGGGAGTGAGGGGCCCCTTCTGTCGATGCTTAAACATTTTTTACCTTAATGCAAAGAATGCATTAAGGGCCAGTTCACACCAGACGCAGTTCCATTCAGTTCCGTGCGCTTTTTTTCTGCACTAAAAATGCATGCACAGTGTTTTCCATGTATTCCAATGGCTCTAGTTTACACCATGCAGTCAGTTTCCAGTCGGTTTCCGGTGCAAAAACTGACCATGAAATTGACTGCATGGTGTGAACTAGAGCCATTGGAATACATGGAAAACACTGTGCATGCATTTTGTGCAGAAAAACCACACACGTAACTGAATGGGACTGCGTCTGGTGTGAACTAGTGAAAACAAATGTTGGGGCTTTAGAAGCCCTTTAAGCAGGGAATACCAGGGAACACTGAAGACAACACACCGTGTTCTGCATTTATTGAATGGGATGTAAAATGCAGCCCCCCCCCCCTACCTAACTGTCCCTTTACTCTTCTAAAAGGTCACATGATGACCAACTACCAAGTCTTCTCTCTCCTTCTAGGGCGGAGCCCTCCTTCATATGTATATGTTACGGCCTGACACTTCCTATGGCTGTACAGTGATGGTGGACGAGGCGTCTGTGGCGGGGACTGTTGGGGACCGAGAGGCACGTGCACATCTGCAGCGCCGAGTTATCATCCCTCCACAGCTCCCTAGCCCCTCCCCCGAGCCTGATCTCAGTCCAGTGCTGTGCATGAAAGCAGAGGCTCTCCCTCCTCATAGGCTCAGAGACAGCAGCGGGGAGCCATTGGCTCTTGCCGATATCAATCACAGCCAGAGAGGAGGAAGCCGGGCGCAAAGCCCAGCTGAGCTCTGTGTGTCAATGGAATCAGGAGTGAGCCCGCATGAGTAACACCATAGCCGAGCGGCTCACTATGGTGGTGGGGGGGAGAGGAGGAGGACGATGAGGAGGACAAGGAGGAGGAGGACGAGGAGGAGGACAAGGAGGAGGACAAGGAGGAGGACGATGACGACGAGCAAGAGGAGGAGGAAGGAGGAGGAGGAACAGGAGGAAGTGGACGAGGAGGAGGAAGTGGACGAGGAGGAGGAAGTGGACGAGGAGGAGAACGAGGAGGAGGACGAGGACGACAAGGGCAAGGAGGAAGAGGAGGAAAAGGACAAGGACGATGAGAAGGACAACAACAAGGACAATGAGAAGGACAACAACAAGGACGAGGAGGACAACAACAAGGACGAGGAGGACAACAACAAGGACGAGGAGGACAACAACAAGGACGAGGAGGACAACAACAAGGACGAGGAGGACAACAACAAGGACGAGAAGGACAACAACAAGGACGAGAAGGACAACAACAAGGACGAGGAGGACAACAACAAGGACGAGGAGGACAACAACAAGGACGAGGAGGACAACAACAAGGACGAGGAGGACAACAACAAGGACGAGGAGGACAACAACAAGGACAAGGAGGACAACAACAAGGATGAGCTGGAGGAGGACGAGGAGGACAAGGATAAGGAGGAGGAAAAGGACGAGGGCGAGGAGGAAGACAAGGACGAGGAGGAGGTTCAAGCCTACTCCCCCCCAACCTTTAACTCGCCTCTTCCTGGTGGACCTGTCATAGAACACTCTACTATACAACCAAGGAAGAGGAGGAGGATGACCACAAGGACGAGGGCAAGGAGGAAGAAAAGGACGAGGGCAAGGAGGAAGAAAAGGACGAGGGCAAGGAGGAAGAAAAGGACGAGGGCAAGGAGGAAGAAAAGGACGAGGGCAAGGAGGAAGAAAAGGACGAGGGCAAGGAGGAAGAAAAGGACGAGGGCAAGGAGGAAGAAAAGGACGAGGGCAAGGAGGAAGAAAAGGACGAGGGCAAGGAGGAAGAAAAGGACGAGGGCAAGGAGGAAGAAAAGGACGAGGGCAAGGAGGAAGAAAAGGACGAGGGCAAGGAGGAAGACAAGGACGAGCTGGAGGAGGACAAGGACGAGCTGGAGGAGGACAAGGACGAGCTGGAGGAGGACAAGGACGAGCTGGAGGAGGACAAGGACGAGCAGGAGGTTCAGGGCTACTCCCCAACCTTTAACTCACCTCTTCCTGGTGGACCTGTCATAGAACACTCTACTATACAACCACAACCTGCTGACACAGCATGCTTCTAAATATCAGCACCCAGTGTCCTTTCAATGTACCCTCCCCCTGACCTTTAACCCACCTCTTCCTGGTGGACCTTCTGGTGTTTCAGCAGCTCGGAGCGCCATCGGAAGCCTTTCTTGCAGTCTGTACACTGGAAAGGCTTCTCTCCTGTGTGGGTCTTCTGGTGGGTGCTCAGGTGCTGCCTCTGTACGAAGCTCTTGCCGCACTGTGTACAGTGATAGGGGCGCTCCCCGGTGTGAATGCGTTCATGAATAAGCAGCGACGTGTGCCGCCGGAAACACTTCCCGCACACGTTACAAATGTACGATCGCTCTCCGAGGTGGGCCTGCAGGTGGGCCTTCAACGTTCGCTTGTTGTAAAAGACCTTGCTGTATTCCGCGCAGGCGTGCGGCCGCGGGGCGTTACCGGCTCCCGAGCGGTCCAGGAACTTCATCCGGATCTTATCCACTCCCTCTGGAAAAGACGGTGCCTTCCCCTCAGCCAGGTCCAGTGATTGATCCAGCGACACTTCCCCTCCACCCGCCGCTTCCACGCCGCAGAGCGGTAGGTTATTCGAACAATCGGCACCCAGGCTGGGAGCGCCGGCCACCTCCGCCGAGGTCTTCTCACCGATGGCTTTCTCTACCAGTCCCTCACCTGGATAGGAGACAAGAGAGCGCAGATTAGGGATTCAGAATACATCACACGGGAGGAAAGTACACACACTGATATCATTATAGGTAGGGTTACTACCATGGTTTGTAGCAAGAGATATACAAATAAACCGCCCCTGAATCTCTCTTACTCCACTGCGCCAAAGAAAAGTGCAAAGCTATATAAAAGATGTGTAAATGAATACAAAATATGTGTACATCCACAGTGTACAGTGAAAAAAAGCTGCCACTTAAATACATAAACTGATCAAAATCCCAAAACTATACCTCACACATGTACAGATAGAGATAGCGGCGCTAATATAAATTGTGTAAAATAATGGGTCGGAGCAGTATAATGCCTAAGACCCTCTACTTATACATAAAAATATTAATAATAATAGTGTCATGAAAAATATTAATTTTATCATGAAAAGAAATTTCCTTAACACCCAGTGAAAAGTGTCACTATAAATAATAAATTACAAGAAATGAATGATCAAGTTCAACAGTTGTTTTTCAATCTTCTTGTGAAAAATCTTCTTCTACTCTTCCACCACACCACCGTGATAGTGACACCACTCCCTCTGAAGAGCGCACTCACCAGATTGTATAGCCTCCCACTCTCGTGTTTGGCAAAACAGCAATTGAACCACACCTGGGTTGCATGTGATGAACCGTGACTCCAATCAAGCCAGCTCCATATGTGAAAAAATGAATAAAGTGCTCCACATAGCGTGATACCATTTTGACAGATTTATTAAAATCACTTCAAAAACACTTCAATGGTTACACTCACTTTTAAACTGAAACATAAAAGCCTTTAAAAAGAAATCCACAGCAAGCACAGCAAGCAACAGGATCAGTGATCCAACGGTGCACCGCGGTCACAGCGGACCTGAAGTGTAAACTGGTGTATCTCTCACCCAACCTTCTAAGGCCCAGCCATCCGATCGGTGTAGTCCTCCTCAGACAGCGGCATCTAATGTCAGTGCGATGGAATGACGTGTAACCATGCCCAAGACATGTTTCGTCGAATAGACTTTTTCAAATAACGTCGCGCCCGGGCCTCCGATGGTCATAGAGATGACTGGTGACCATCTGGTCACCGGAAATCTCTATGGTCGCCATGCGGCGCTGGCAGATTCTTTCTCCGGGTCCCCGATGGCCCAGGAGAGCCCGGAGAGGCACCGGATGGCGGCGCCTGTAAGAATGATTAAGCAGCGGAACTGCCGCTATGATCGTTCTTATGGTGCACAGAATCGCCGGCTGGAAAAGAGGATATCTGAACGAAGCCTGTAGATATCCCCACTAAAAGTCAAGGCCGTCATATGACAGCCTTGGGCTGGAAGTGGTATAGGAATCACATTCAAACTCATGTTATATAGTCAGTACACACCCGCCATCATTTAAACCCTTACAGACCACTTTCACGATGCATACTAGCCCATTATGCTTTACCTTTGCAGGGAAACAAAGAGGAAGTAAAACCCATCAGGGCTTACATCCTCTTTAAGGACCGAGCCTTATTTTTCAGACTCGGCGTTTACAAGTTAAAAAATGTTTTTTTTTTTTTTTGCTAGAAAATTACTTAGAACCCGCAAACATTATACATTCTTTTTTTCTAACACCCTAGAGAATAAAATGGCGGTCGTTTCAATACTTTTTGACATACCGTATTTGCGCAGCGGTCTTACAAGCGCACTTTTTTGTTGGAAAAAATACAGGTTTTTTTAATAAAAAAATAAGACAACAGTAAAGTTAACCCAATTTTATTTTTTATATTGTGAAAGATGATGTTACGCCGAGTAAATTGATATTCAACATGTCACACTTCAAAATTGCGCCCGCTCGTGGAATGGCGACAAACTTTTACCCTTAAAAATCTCCATAGGCGACGTTTATAAAAATTCTACAGGTTGCATGTTTTGAGTTACAGAGGAGGTCTAGGGCTAGAATTATTGCTAACGATCACGGCGAAACCTCACATGTGTGATTTGAACGTCGTTTTCATATGCGGGCGCCACTCACGTATGCGTTCGCTTCTGCGCGTGAGCTTGTTGGGACTTACGTTATTTTATATTTATTTTGATACCGTTTTTAAAAAAAAAAATAAAAATTGTGTCACTTTTATTCCTATTACAAGGAATGTAAACATCCCTTGTAATGGATAAAAGCATGACAGGTCCTCTTAAATATGAGATCTGGGTGTCAAAAAGACTTCACATCTCATATTTGGACTAAAATGCAATAAAAAAATTTTTTAAAAAAAGTGTGTCATTTGAAAAAATGACAAAAAAAAAAAAAAAAAAAAAAAAAAAAGCCCTTTAAGAGGTATGGGCGGAAGTGAAGTTTTGACGTTGCTTCCTCCCTGCTATGGTATGGAGATGGGTGGGGGGGGTCCATCTTCCCCTCACTCATCTCCATACCCAGCACGAGAGAGGACCCGATCGCCTCCACCGACGGCTCCGGTAAGCGGCGGAGGGCGCAGGAGGGGGGCCCCGTCTCCCGCTGCTGATAACGGTGATCTCGTGGCGAATCCGCTGCAGAGACCACCATTATCATAAACCGGACCGCTCACTGAAGAGATGGATACCTGGGTTATGTGGCAGCAGCTACTCCCAGGGGGGAGTTGAAGAGCACAAGGGGGAGGTGGAGAGCCCAGGGGGGAGGTGGAGAGCCCAAGGGGGAGGTGGAGAGCCCAAGGGGGAGGTGGAGAGCCCAAGGGGGGAGGTGGAGAGCCCAGGGGGGAGTTGGAGAGCCCAGGTGGAGGTAGTGAGAACAAGAGGGAGAAAACTGGGGAGATGCGGAGAGCACAGAGGGGCAGCGGTCAGCACGGGGGGAGGTGGAGAGCCCGGGGGGGGGGTGGAGAGCCCAGGGGGGAGGTGGAAAGCCCAGGGATTGATGGAGAGCACAGGAGGGAGGTGGAGAGCCCAGGGGGGAGGTGGAGAGCCCTGGGGGGGAGGTGGAGAGCCCAGGGGGGAGGTGGTGAGAACAAGGGGAAGGTGGAGAGCCCTGGGGGGAGGTGGAGAGCCCAGGGGGGAGGTGGAGAGCCCAGGGGGGAGGTGGTGAGAACAAGGGGAAGGTGGAGAGCCCAGGGGGGAGGTGGAGAGCACAGGGGGGAGGTGGTGAGAACAAGGGGAAGGTGGAGAGCCCAGGGGGGAGGTGGAGAGCCCAGGGGGGAGGTGGAGAGCACAGGAGTGAGGTGGAGAGCACAGGGGGGAGGTGGTGAGAACAAGGGGGAGGCGGAGGGCACAGGGGGAGAGGCGGAGGGCACAGGGGGAGAGGCGGAGGGCACAGGGGGAGAGGCGGAGGGCACAGGGGGAGGTGGTGAGCACTGGGGGAGAGGCGGAGGGTACAGCATTGCACAGACTAGGCGCACTTTCACAGGGTCTCCCAAGATGCCATCGCATTTTGAGAGACCTAAACCTGGAACCGGTTACAGTTATAAAAAAAAGTGTAAAAAAAAAAAAAAAACACAAACAAAAATAAAAAAAAATAGTTGTCGTTTTATTGTTCTCTCTCTCTCTATTCTCTCTATTGTTCTGCTCTTTTTTACTGTATTCTATTCTGCAATGTTTTATTGTTGTTATGTTTTATCATGTTTGCTTTTCAGGTATGCAATTTTTTATACTTTACCGTTTACTGTGCTTTATTGTTAACCATTTTTTTGTCTTCAGGTACGCCATTCACAACTTTGAGTGGTTATACCAGAATGATGCCTGCAGGTTTAGGTATCATCTTGGTATCATTCTTTTCAGCCAGCGGTCGGCTTTCATGTAAAAGCAATCCTAGCGGCTAATTAGCCTCTAGACTGCTTTTACAAGCCGTGGGAGGGAATGCCCCACCCCCCACCGTCTTCCGTGTTTTTCTCTGGCTCTCCTGTCTCAACAGGGAACCTGAGAATGCAGCCGGTGATTCAGCCAGCTGACCATAGAGCTGATCAGAGACCAGAGTGGCTCCAAACATCTCTATGGCCTAAGAAACCGGAAGCTACGAGCATTTTATGACTTAGATTTCGCCGGATGTAAACAGCGCCATTGGGAAATTGGGGAAGCATTTTATCACACCGATCTTGGTGTGGTCAGATGCTTTGAGGGCAGAGGAGAGATCTAGGGTCTAATAGACCCCAATTTTTTCAAAAAAGAGTACCTGTCACTACCTATTGCTATCATAGGGGATATTTACATTCCCTGAGATAACAATAAAAATGATTTAAAAAAAAAAAAAAAAAAGAAAGGAACAGTTTAAAAATAAGCTAAAAAAGCAAAAAAAAAAAAAAAAAAAAAAAAAAAAAAAAAAAAAAAGCACCCCTGTCCCCCCTGCTCTCGCGCTAAGGCGAACGCAAGCGTCGGTCTGGCGTCAAATGTAAACAGCAATTGCACCATGCATGTGAGGTATCACCGCGAAGGTCAGATCGAGGGCAGTAATTTTAGCAGTAGACCTCCTCTGTAAATCTAAAGTGGTAACCTGTAAAGGCTTTTAAAGGCTTTTAAAAATGTATTAATTTTGTTGCCACTGCACGTTTGTGCGCAATTTTAAAGCATGTCATGTTTGGTATCCATGTACTCGGCCTAAGATCATCTTTTTTATTTCATCAAACATTTGGGCAATATAGTGTGTTTTAGTGCATTAAAATTTAAAAAAAAAAGTGTGTTTTTTTCCACAAAAAATGCGTTTGAAAAATCGCTGCGCAATTACTGTGTGAAAAAAAAAAATGAAACACCCACCATTTTAATCTGTAGGGCATTTGCTTTAAAAAATATATATAATGTTTGGGGGTTCAAAGTAATTTTCTTGCAAAAAAAAATAATTTTTTCATGTAAACAAAAAGTGTCAGAAAGGGCTTTGTCTTCAAGTGGTTAGAAGAGTGGGTGATGTGTGACATAAGCTTCTAAATGTTGTGCATAAAATGCCAGGACAGTTCAAAACCCCCCCAAATGACCCCATTTTGGAAAGTAGACACCCCAAGCTATTTGCTGGAAGGCATGTTGAGTCCATGGAATATTTTATATTGTGACACAAGTTGCGGGAAAGAGACAAATTTTTTTTTTTTTTTTTTTTGCACAAAGTTGTCACTAAATGATATATTGCTCAAACATGCCATGGGAATATGTGAAATTACACCCCAAAATAAATTCTGCTGATTCTCCTGAGTACGGGGATACCACATGTGTGGGACTTTCTGGGAGCCTAGCCGCGTACGGGACCCCGAAAACCAAGCACCGCCTTCAGGCTTTCTAAGGGCGTAAATTTTTGATTTCACTCTTCACTGCCTATCACAGCTTCGGAGGCCATGGAATGCCCAGGTGGAACAACCCCCCCCCCAAATGACCCCATTTTGGAAAGTAGACACCCCAAGCTATTTGCTGAGAGGTATAGTGAGTATTTTGCAGACCTCACTTTTTGTCACAAAGTTTTGAAAATTGAAAAAAGAAAAAAAAAAAAAAAAATTTTTCTGGTCTTTCTTCATTTTCAAAAACAAATGAGAGCTGCAAAATACTCACCATGCCTCTCAGCAAATAGCTTGGGGTGTCTACTTTCCAAAATGGGGTCATTTGGGGGGTTTTGTGCCATCTTGGCATTTTATGGCCTTCAAAACTGTGATAGGTAGTGAGGAGTGAAATCAAAAATGTACGCCCTTAGAAATCCTGAAGGTGGTGCTGGGGTTTCGGGGCCCCGTATGCGGCTAGGCTCCCAAAAAGTGCCACACATGTGGTATCCCCGTACTCAGGAGAAGCAGCTGAATGTATTTTGGGGTGCAATTCCACATATGCCCATGGCCTGTGTGAGCAATATATCATTTAGTGACAACTTTTTGTAATTTTTTTTTCTTTTTGTCATTATTCAATCACTTGGGACAAAAAAAATAAATATTCAATGGGCTCAACATGCCTCTTAGCAATTTCCTTGGGGTGTCTACTTTCCAAAATGGGGTCATTTGGGGGGGTTTGTACTGCCCTACCATTTTAGCACCTCAAGAAATGACATAGGCAGTCATAAACTAAAAGCTGTGTAAATTCCAGAAAATGTACCCTAGTTTGTAGACGCTATAACTTTTGCGCAAACCAATAAATATACGCTTATTGACATTTTTTTTTTACCAAAGACATGTGGCCGAATACATTTTGGCCTAAATGTATGACTAAAATTTCGTTTATTGGATTTTTTTTATAACAAAAAGTAGAAAATATCATTTTTTTTTCAAAATTTTCGGTCTTTTTCCGTTTATAGCGCAAAAAATAAAAACGGCAGAGGTGATCAAATACCATCAAAAGAAAGCTCTATTTGTGGGAAGAAAAGGACGCAAATTTCGTTTGGGTACAGCATTGCATGACCGCGCAATTAGCAGTTAAAGCGACGCAGTGCCAAATTGTAAAAAGTGCTCTGGTCAGGAAGGGGGTAAATCCTTCCAGGGCTGAAGTGGTTAAAGTGACGCAGTGCCCAAACGCAAAAAGTGCTTCTGATCTTCGGCCAGCCAAATGGTCCGGGGCTGAAGTGGTCTTTGTCTCATTTTTTTTACATCACAGAAACCTGACATTTTTACAGGGGTGTGTAGACTTTTTATATCATATACACGTTTTTTTTTTTTTTTTTTTTAGCAGAGACTCTAGGGAAAAAACGAACAGCGGCCCTTGCAACTTTTTGTGCGCATCAAGTTTTCAAATGCGTTTTGTTTGGAAAAACCAAACTGTTTCATGAATTAAAAGAAAAAAAAACACACAATAAAGCTAGCCTGATTTATATAATGTGAAAGATTGATGTTAGGCCAAGTAAATCGATACCTAACATGTCACGCTTTAAAATAGCGCACACTCAAGTACATAAAAATCTCCATAGGCGACACGTTAACATTTTTTTTTATAAGTTACATGTTTTAAGTTACAGGGGAGGTCTAGGGCTAGAATTGTTGCTCTCACTCTAAAGATCACGGCGATACCTTCACTTCGGCGTGCGAGGGGACACTTTGTTTAAAAAAAAAAAAAAAAGATAACTGAATGACGCCATCATCCCGATATCTCCACTCAAAATCCAGGACGTCATACAATGGCCTACGAGCGGGAAGGGGTTAAAATAATTTTAGTGCCGTCATCCACATACAGGAATAGAAGGGAAAATTGGGAATGAGAGCGGCATGGCTGCGCAAAGTAACGTCTGCCGGTGTCCCGCGATCGTGTCACGGAGCTGCAGAATGGGAAGAGGCCAGTGTAAACAAGGCATCTCCCCATTCTGCCTAGTGACACAGCACTGATCGTCTGCTCCCTGTCATCGGGAGCGGCGATCAGTGACGTGTCACTCGTAGCCATGCCCCCTAACAGTTAGAATCACTCCCTAGGACACACTTAACCCCTTCCCCGCCCCCTAGTGGGTAACCCCTTCAATGCCAGTGTCATTTACACAGTAATCAGCGCATTTTATAGCACTGATCGCTGTTTCAACAACAATGGTCCCAAAGTGGCGTCAAAAGTGTCCGATGTGTCCGCCATAATGTCGCAGTCACGATAAAAATCGCGGATTGCCGCCATTACTAGTAAAAAAAAAAAAAAAATTATTAATAAAAATGACAAAAATCTATCCCCTATTTTGTAGATGCTATAACTTTTGCGCAAACCAATCAATAAACGCTTATTGCGAATTTTTTTTACCAAAAATGTGTAGAGAAATACGTATCGGCCTAAACTGAGGGGAAAAAAAAAATTTTTTATATATTTTTTGGGGACATTTATTATATCAAAAAGTAAAAAATAAATGCATTTTTTTTCAAAATTTCGCTTTTTTTTGTTTATAGCGTAAAAAATAAAAACCGCAGTGGTGATCAAATACCACCAAAAGAAAGCTCTATTTGTGGGAAAAAAGGACATCAATTTTGTTTGGAAGCCACGTCACACGATCGTGCAACTGTCAGTTAAAGCGACGCAGTGGTCAGGTAGGGGGTAAATTCTTCCGGGGCTGAAGTGGTTAAATAGGTTTTGGCAAGTAAAAACAAAGAAAAAAAAAAAAAAAAAAACACCTGTTGATCCTGCCAAAACTCAGATAACACCCCCCCCCCCCGCCCACCTCCTGATCTTGGTGTTTGCTGCATTCTTACCAGGTTGTTCTCAGTTCTACATAGCACCTAACACAGAGAAAAAGAGAAGGTGAGGTGTTCTGTAGTCCTATTGTAGTGTGACAACGCATTTCCTCTACATACACAGGCCCGCCCCCCCCCCACCCCCGGCACACACTAGTTCTGGACTCTCACCTTGTCAGTGTGGTTCTTCTGATGTTTGAGGAGCTCAGACCTCCAGCGGAATCCCTTGCCACATTCTATACACTGGAAAGGTTTCTCTCCGGTGTGCGTGCGTTGGTGGGTGGTGAGGTGCTGCCGCTGTACGAAGCTTTTCCCGCACTGCGTACACTGATAGGGGCGCTCCCCGGTGTGAATTCGGGCGTGGATCAGGAGAGAGGTGTGCCTGCGGAAGTTCTTCCCACAGATGCTGCACATGTAGGTTTTCTCCTCGGTGTGCGCCTTCTCGTGTTTGGCCAGGTCCGTGCTGCGCAGGAAGCATTTGCCGCACTGCCCGCAGGTAAAGTTCCGCTCACCGGACGGTCTCCTCTGCCGCGGCTTGGTGTTCTTTTTAGGTGGGAAGATTGTGTTGTAGTCCAAACGCGGCGGGGCGCCGTCCCCGATCTGGATCTCCTGCTCCACCGTCAGCTGCGTTCCTAAATGATAATCCACCAGGCAGTCCATGGGGTCCCCCATCACAACGGCTGCTTCGTCTATCTGCGGCTCGCTCTTCAGCTGCACCTCATCCAGTATGATGTCCGGGGACTCAACCTTCACCACCTCTGTGCCCACCTTCTTGTCTTCCATGGTGGCCCCTCACCTCCTGCAAAGGGAAGACCAAACACATTACTACCAAAGAGACAAAAAAATCTGCTTATATTTCACCCTCCCTGGGTCCACATTTACCCTCATCTACATGCCAGAAACATTTCTGAATAAAACCTTCCGCTTTCATTACATATCTTATTTTAGGCCCAGTGATCCCATCATCGGGTCCCTTTGCTTGTCTATGCAAACCCCTTCAGGACCGTCCCACCAGTTATACTGCAGCAGGGTGGCCCTGACGTGCCAGATCATGTACATGTATGTAATTTCACATTATTTCAGGGTAGGGGGCGTGTGAGTAAGGTGCCCGCCGCACCGGCTGTGCTGCCATTTGCTACAGCACAAGCCGATCAGCGGGTACCGGCCAACGATTTATGGCTGGCACCCACCAATTGGCTGAGTGAATAAGAGCTCTGTGTAGGCAAACAAAAGATAAGGGGGAAAAAAAAAACCCGAGGAGAAGAGAAACAAAAAACTTGAAGAGAAACTAAACCAAAGCACATAAACCCGAGGTAACTATAGCTACAAGTCCTGGTTATCGGAACACCCAATAAGAGGATAATATGCGACCGGTCTAAACTATGTGGCATGTTCACCAATGCCAGGAGCATGGCGGACAAGATGGGTGAACTAGAGATACTGTTGTACGAGAAGGATTTGTATTTTGTGGGAATTTCAGAGACTTGGTTCAACAGCTCTCATGATTGGCTGGCAAACATTCAAGGGTATACCCTCTACCGCAAGGATAGAGAGGGTAAAAAAGAGGGAGGGGTATGCCTATATATCAAGAATAAAAGTGAATGTGAGAGATGACATCACTGAGGGGGCTAGGGAGGAGGTGGAATCTTTATGGGTAGAGCTCCAAAGGGATGAAGCTAAGGGGAAAATAATACTGGGAGTATGCTATAGGCCCCCTAACCTGAGGGAGGAAGTGGAGACGGATCTCCTATCATAAATTGGATTAGCAGCAAGGATGGGAAGTGTTATCATAATGGGGGATTTTAATTATCCAGACATAGACTGGGCGGAGGGAACCGCGCATTCATCTAAGGCTCGCCAGTTCCTTAATGTCTTGCAGGACAATTTTACAGGTCAGATGGTAGACGCACCAACTAGAAATAAAACATTACTGGATCTACTGATTACCAACAATACAGACCTGATCACGGATGTGGAAATACGGGGCAATTTGGGTAACAGCGATCACAGGTCAATTGGCTTCAGTATAAATCCCAAAAATAGGAAACATAAAGGGAATACAAAGACACTGATTTTCAAAAGAGCCAACTTCCCTAAACTACAAACCTTGCTAAAAGGCATAGATTGGGATAAAATATTAGGAACAAAGAATACGGAGGAGAGATGGGTTTGCTTTAAGAGCATATTAAATAAGGGCATTAGCCAATGTATCCCATTGGGTAATAAATTTAAAAGAGCGAACAAAAATCCTGGATGGCTTAACACCAATGTAAAAATGCATATAAAAGCAAAAGAGAAGGCCTTCAAAAAATACAAGGTTGAGGGATCATCTTCAGCATTCAGACTTTATAAAGAATGCAACAAGAAATGTAAGGGTGCAATTAGGATGGCTAAGATAGAACATGAAAGACACATAGCGGAGGAGAGCAAAAAAAATCCCAAGAAATTCTTTAAGTATGTAAACAGTAAAAAAGGGAGGACAGACCATATTGGCCCCATAAAGAATGAGGAAGGACATCTGGTTACAAAGGATGGGGAGATGGCAAAGGTATTGAATTTATTCTTCTCCTCAGTCTTCACGAGTGAATCGGGGGGCTTCAGTAACCAAAACTGCAGTGTTTATCCTCATGACACAACACAGGAAGCACCTACATGGTTAACAGAGGACGGAATTAAAATTAGACTTGAGAAACATTAAACATTAATAAATCACCGGGACTAGATGGCTTGCATCCGAGGGTACTTGGGGAACTCAGTCAAGTAATTGCCAGACCGTTGTTCCTAATTTTTACTGACAGTCTACTGACTGGAATGGTACCAGCTGATTGGAGAAAAGCCAATGTAGCACCAATATTTAAAAAGGGCCCAAAATACATCCCTGGGAATTACAGACCAGTTAGCCTAACATCAATAGTATGTAAACTCTTGGAGGGGATGATAAGGGACTATATACAAGATTTTAGTAATGAGAATGGTATCATTAGCAGTAATCAGCATGGATTCATGAAGAATCGTTCTTGCCAAACCAATCTATTAACCTTCTATGAGGAGGTGAGTTGCCATCTAGATAAAGGAAGGCCCGTAGACGTGGTGTATCTGGATTTTGCAAAAGCATTTGACACAGTTCCCCATAAACGTTTACTGTACAAAATAAGGTCCGTTGGCATGGACCATAGGGCAGGGCTCGACAAACCCCGGGCGCCAGGTCGCATTTGCGACTAGAATTAGTGACCTGGCGCCTGGGGCGGCACAGCTGGGGTATCCTGTGTCCGTTCGACACCCCCCCACTCCCGCCGCGATCGCGCTGGGCCGCGCCGGTAATTGAGGCCCCGGCTTTGCGGCCTACTGCAGTCCTATGGTTCCTGGTTCCTTCTGCAATCGGGCGCCCTCTGGTGGTGGCCGTTGGTATGACAAGACATCCACCAATGCTAATGGAGCAGCTTTCTCTACCTGTTTTCACTGCCTGCTCATCTCCTTCCCTTTACTTAGAACCCCCAAACATTATATATATTTTTTATTCTAACACCCCTAGAGAATAAAATGGCGGTCATTGCAATACTTTCTGTCACACCGTATTTGCGCAGCGGACTTACAAGCGCACTTTTTTGGGAAAAAATACTTTTTTTAATTAAAAATTAAGAAAACAGTAAAGTTAGCCCAATTTTTTTTATATTTTGAAAGATGATGTTACGCCGAGTAAATTGATTCCAACATGTCACGCTTCAAAATTTCATCCGCTCGTGGAATGGCGACAAACTTTTACCCTTTAAAATCTCCATAGGTGTCGTTTAAAAAATTCTACATGTTGCATGTTTTGAGTTACAATCTGTCTCGCGTGTGT
>NC_133325.1:25267239-25309739 GCF_042186555.1 Aquarana catesbeiana | reverse complement strand
ATATATATATATATATATATGATGGGGGTATGATATAGATATATATATATATATGATGGGGGAGGGTGTACAGTATATAGAGTGGGGGGTATGATAGATATATATGATGGGGGAGGGTGTACATGTATATAGAGTGGGGGTATGATATATATATATATATGATGGGGGAGGGTGTACATGTATATATAGTGGGGTGTATGATATATATATATATATATATATATATATATATATGATGGGGGAGGGTGTACAGTATATAGAGTGGGGGGTATGATCAATATATGATGGGGGAGGGTGTACAGTATATAGAGTGGGGGGTATGATAGATATATATGATGGGGGAGGGTGTACATGTATATATAGTGGGGGGTATGATATATATATGATGGGGGAGGGGTGTACAGTATATAGAGTGGGGGTATGATATATATATATATGATGGGGGAGGGTGTACAGTATATAGAGTGGGGGTATGATATATATATATATATGATGGGGGAGGGTGTACAGTATATAGAGTGGGGGGTATGATATATATATATGATGGGGGAGGGTGTACAGTATATAGAGTGGGGGGTATGATATATATATATGATGGGGGAGGGTGTACAGTATATATAGTGGGGGATATGATATATATATATATATATATATATATATATATATATATATATATATATATATGGGGGAGGGTGTACAGTATATAGAGTGGGGGGTATGATATATATATATATATATGATGGGGGAGGGTGTACATGTATATATAGTGGGGGGGTATGATATATATATATGATGGGGGAGGGTGTACATGTATATAGAGTGGGGGTATGATATATATATATATGATGGGGGAGGGTGTACAGTATATAGAGTGGGGGGTATGATATATATATATATATATGATGGGGGAGGGTGTACATGTATATATAGTGGGGGGTATGATATATATATATGATGGGGGAGGGTGTACAGTATATAGAGTGGGGGGTATGATATATATATATATATATATATGATGGGGGAGGGTGTACATGTATATATAGTGGGGGGTATGATATATATATATGATGGGGGAGGGTGTACATGTATATAGAGTGGGGGGTATGATATATATATATATATATGATGGGGGAGGGTGTACATGTATATATAGTGGGGGGTATGAGATATATATATATATATATATATATATATATATATATATATATGATGGGGGAGGGTGTACATGTATATAGAGTGGGGGGTATGATATATATATGATGGGGGAGGGTGTACATGTATATAGAGTGGGGGGTATGATATATATATATATATGATGGGGGAGGGTGTACATGTATATATAGTGGGGGGTATGAGATATATATATATATATATATATATATATATGATGGGGGAGGGTGTACATGTATATAGAGTGGGGGGTATGATATATATATGATGGGGGAGGGTGTACAGTATATAGAGTGGGGGGTATGATATATATATATATATATGATGGGGGAGGGTGTACATGTATATATAGTGGGGGGTATGAGATATATATATATATATATATATATATATATATGATGGGGGAGGGTGTACATGTATATAGAGTGGGGGGTATGATATATATATGATGGGGGAGGGTGTACATGTATATAGAGTGGGGGGTATGATATATATATGATGGGGGAGGGTGTACAGTATATAGAGTGGGGGGTATGATATATATATGATGGAGGAGGGTGTACATGTATATAGAGTGGGGGGTATGATATATATATGATGGGGGAGGGTGTACATGTATATAGAGTGGGGGGTATGATATATATATATATATGATGGGGGAGGGTGTACATGTATATAGAGTGGGGGGTATGATATATATATATATATGATGGGGGAGGGTGTACAGTATATAGAGTGGGGGGTATGATATATATATGATGGGGGAGGGTGTACAGTATATAGAGTGGGGGGTATGATATATATATGATGGGGGAGGGTGTACATGTATATAGAGTGGGGGGTATGATATATATATATATATGATGGGGGAGGGTGTACATGTATATAGAGTGGGGGGTATGATATATATATATATATATGATGGGGGAGGGTGTACAGTATATAGAGTGGGGGGTATGATATATATATATATATATATATATGATGGGGGAGGGTGTACAGTATATAGAGTGGGGGGTATGATATATATATATGATGGGGGAGGGTGTACAGTATATAGAGTGGGGGGTATAATATATATATATGATGGGGGAGGGTGTACAGTATATAGAGTGGGGGATATGATGGTATATAGAATATATGATATGATGGGGGGTGTTCTGTACAGTCTATGTATGGAGTATATGATCAGACTATATATATATATATATATATATATATATATATATACTCTCGGGTCTCCCATACACATCCCCGGTCCGCTCTCACCTCTCCTCCCCCGGGCTCAGCTCCTCTTCCTCCGGCCTCTCCTCCTGTGACAGGCCGCCTCTCTCCCCACACTCCTACTTCCGGTACATCGTATAAACCACACCCACTTCTGCTGCATGCTCCTGCTTCTCCTCTGAGACCATCAGCACCGCCCATTACTTCACTATCCCCGCCCCATTACCCCTGTCTGTCAAACACGAGTGTGTCCTACTAATCTCATCTCCCGGAAACTGAGAGCTAAACAAATGGTTCCTAGACGGACATGGTGTTGTGACCCAATATACATTTTATACAGACAGTTCCTCTTGGCATCCCATGAAATAAGGTATCCTCTGCTACTACTGCGCATGTGCAGATTTCAGACAAGACAAACGGAGCGCAGAGCTACTGCAGACGAACACAGCGAGACACCCCTCTCCATCTGGGTGTCACGGGGGGGGCACAGTCTGGGTGTCACGGGGGGGGGGGGGGCACAGTCTGGGTGTCACAGGGGGCACAGTCTGGGTGTCACAGGGGGCACAGTCTGGGTGTCACGGGGGGGGGGGCACAGTCTGGGTGTCACGGGGGGGGGGGGGCACAGTCTGGGTGTCACGGGGGGCACAGTCTGGGTGTCACAGGGGGCACAGTCTGGGTGTCACAGGGGGGCGCAGTCTGGGTGTCACAGGGGGGCGCAGTCTGGGTGTCACGGGGGGGGGCACAGTCTGGGTGTCACGGGGGGGGGCACAGTCTGGGTGTCACGGGGGGGGGGCACAGTCTGGGTGTCACGGGGGGGGGGCACAGTCTGGGTGTCACAGGGGGGCGCAGTCTGGGTGTCACAGGGGGCACAGTCTGGGTGTCACAGGGGGCACAGTCTGGGTGTCACAGGTGGCACAGTCTGGGTGTCACAGGGGGGCGCAGTCTGGGTGTCACGGGGGGGGGCACAGTCTGGGTGTCACGGGGGGGGGCACAGTCTGGGTGTCACGGGGGGGGGGCACAGTCTGGGTGTCACGGGGGGGGGCACAGTCTGGGTGTCACAGGGGGGCGCAGTCTGGGTGTCACGGGGGGGGGGGCACAGTCTGGGTGTCACAGGGGGGCGCAGTCTGGGTGTCACGGGGGGGGGGCACAGTCTGGGTGTCACGGGGGGGGGGCACAGTCTGGGTGTCACGGGGGGGGGGGCACAGTCTGGGTGTCACGGGGGGGGGGGCACAGTCTGGGTGTCACAGGGGGCGCAGTCTGGGTGTCACAGGGGGGCGCAGTCTGGGTGTCACGGGGGGGCACAGTCTGGGTGTCACGGGGGGGGGGGCACAGTCTGGGTGTCACGGGGGGGGGGCACAGTCTGGGTGTCACGGGGGGGGCACAGTCTGGGTGTCACGGGGGGGGCACAGTCTGGGTGTCACGGGGGGGGGCGCAGTCTGGGTGTCACGGGGGGGGGGCACAGTCTGGGTGTCACAGGGGGGGGCGCAGTCTGGGTGTCACAGGGGGGGGCGCAGTCTGGGTGTCACAGGGGGGGGCACAGTCTGGGTGTCACGGAGGGGCACAGTCTGGGTGTCACGGGGGGGGGGCACAGTCTGGGTGTCACGGGGGGGCACAGTCTGGGTGTCACGGGGGGGGGGCACAGTCTGGGTGTCACGGGGGGGGGGCACAGTCTGGGTGTCACGGGGGGCGCAGTCTGGGTGTCACAGGGGGGCGCAGTCTGGGTGTCACAGGGGGGGCACAGTCTGGGTGTCACGGGGGGGGGCACAGTCTGGGTGTCACGGGGGGGGCGCAGTCTGGGTGTCACGGGGGGGCGCAGTCTGGGTGTCACGGGGGGGCGCAGTCTGGGTGTCACAGGGGGGCGCAGTCTGGGTGTCACAGGGGGGGCACAGTCTGGGTGTCACGGGGGGCACAGTCTGGGTGTCACGGGGGGCACAGTCTGGGTGTCACAGGGGGGGGCGCAGTCTGGGTGTCATGGGGGGGCGCAGTCTGGGTGTCATGGGGGGGCGCAGTCTGGGTGTCGCGGGGGGGGCACAGTCTGGGTGTCGCGGGGGGGGCACAGTCTGGGTGTCACGGGGGGGGCACAGTCTGGGTGTCACGGGGGGGGCCGCAGTCTGGGTGTCACAGGGGGGGACGCAGTCTGGGTGTCACAGGGGGGGACGCAGTCTGGGTGTCACAGGGGGGGACGCAGTCTGGGTGTCACAGGGGGGGACGCAGTCTGGGTGTCACAGGGGGGGACGCAGTCTGGGTGTCACGGGGGGGACGCAGTCTGGGTGTCACGGGGGGGGCACAGTCTGGATGTCACAGGGGATACCTATTTTCACGGCCTGCATTAATATTGTGGGAGGACTTCTCTCCTACATGTAAAAATCATAATTTTTGTGCTAGAAAATTACTCAGAACTAGGGCTGGGAGATTTTCTTAAAAAAAAAAAAAATCTGGGATTTTCTTAAAAAAAACTCAATTCACAATTCAAATCGAGTTTTTTTTTTTTTTTTTTGGTCGTGCCGGTCGTGAGGAACTGCGGGCAAGAGTTTTTAGGCGAGGCCGTGGCTTCGGCCTAGTCTGCGCCGTCTGGCCTAGTGGACTCCTGCCCGCAGCTCCTCGGGACCGGCACGGTGAAAAGAAAAATCTAAAAAAACTCGATTTGCTTAAATTTTGAATCGATTTGACCTCTCAAATCGATTCAAGATTTAAATCGATTTTTTTCCCCAGCCCTACTCAGAACCCCCAAACATTATATATGTTTTTTTAGCAGACACCCTTGGGAATAAAATGGCGGTCATTGCAACTTTTTATCTCGCACGGTATTTGCGCAATAATTTTTCAAACGCCTTTTTTTTTTGGAAAAAAAACGGTTTCATGAATTAGAAAATAACAAAACAGTAAAGTTAGCCCAATTTTTTTGTATAATGTGAAAGATATTACGCCGAGTAAATAGATACCAAACATGTCACACTTTAAAATTGCGCACAGTCATGGAATGGCGCCAAACTTCGGTACTTAAAAATCTCCATAGGGGACGCTTTAAAAATGTTTACAGGTTACCAGTTTAGAGTTACAGAGGAGGTCTAGTGCTAGAATTGTTGCACACGCTCTAACGCACGCGGTGATACCTCAGATGTGTGGTTTGAACGACGTTTACATATGTGGGCGGGACTTGCGTGTGTGCGTTCGCTTCTAAGCGCAAGCTACCGGGGACAGGGGCGTTTTAATTTTTTTTTTTTTTTTTTTTTTTTATTTTTATTTTTACACTTTTTTTTTTTTTTTTTTTGATCACTTTTATTCCTACTACAAGGAATGTAAACATCCCTTGTAATAGGAATCTATTGTGACAGGTCCTCTTTATGGAGAGATGTGAGGTCAATAAGAGCCCACATCTCTCCTCCAGGCTGGAAAGCATAAGATCAAGAAAAAAAAATTCACGATCTCATGCTGACAGCCACGATCGCGGCTTTGTTGACATCCGGGAACCTGGGCGTGATGTCATAACGCCACTCCCGGGCCTCCGACGGTCATAGAGATGACTGGTGACCATCTGGTCACCGGAAAGCTCTATCGTCGTCGTCCGGCGCCGGCCGATTCTTTCTCCGGGCCCCTGATGGCACAGGAGAGCCCAGAGAAGCACCGGATGGCGCGGGGGCGGGGACGTCCCCTCCTGTCGCCTATAAGAACGATCAACCGGTGGAACTGCTGCTATGATTGTTCTTATTGTGTACAGAATCGCCGGCTGGAAAGAATGATATCTGAATGATGCCTGTAGCTACACCCATCATTCAGATATCCCTGCACAAAGTAGAGGAAGTCATTTTACTATGGCTGGGTATTGAAGTGGTTTTAAATTAAACTATTTTTTAAAAGCTGTGTGTGTTATTTGTTTATCTCTGTGTTAGTGATCATTTCCCTTTCATTGTTGTGTACATGGACCCTTAGGCCTCTTTCACACGGGGCAGATCAGTCATGATCCGCCCCGTGAACATCCGCTTGCTCAGCGGGGATAGCTCCGCCGATCCCCGCTGAGCAGGAAGATGACAGGTGCATCGCTGCACACTGTGCAGCGACGGACCTGTCAGAGCGCCGCTCTCCCCTATGGGGGGATCGGATGATGACGGTCCGTAGTGTCCGTCGTCATCCGATCCGATCCGAAAACGGAGGAAAAAGTAGGTTTTTCCTCCGTTACACTTTTCGGATCGGAGCGGGTCGGATGTCAGCGGACATGTCACCGCTGACATCCGACGCTCCATAGGGATGACTGTATGTCCGTTTTTCATCCGAAAACGGATGGATGAAAAACGGACATACGGATCATCCGTGTGAAAGAGGCCTTATTCAGCGTACATCAATGTACAATGTAACTAATGGAGGCAATATTCTATGTCTAGAGATCAGGGCTGGTGCAAGGATTTTTGACACCCTAGGCGAAACCTAATTTTGCTGGCCCATTTGCCCTGCCCATGTATACCCCACCTTTTTAATGAAGCGCCCATCCAATGCAGCCTCGCAAGCGTCCATCAATGCAGCCTCACCAGCGTCCATCAATGCAGCCTCACCAGCGCCCATCCAATGCAGCCACACCAGCGTCCATCAATGCAGCCTCACCAGTGCCCATCCAATGCAGCCTCACCAGTGCCCATCCAATGCAGCCTCACCAGCGCCCATCAATGCAGCCTCACCAGTGCCCATCAATGCAGCCTCACCAGCGCCCATCAAATGCAGCCTCACCAGCGCCCATCAAATGCAGCCTCACCAGCGCCCATCAAATGCAGCCTCACCAGCGCCCATCCAATGCAGCCTCACCAGCGCCCATCAAATGCAGCCTCACCAGTGCCCATCAAATGCAGCCTCACCAGCGCCCATCAAATGCAGCCTCACCAGCGCCCATCAAATGCAGCCTCACCAGCGCCCATCAAATGCAGCCTCACCAGCGTCCATCTAATGCAGCCTCATCAGCGTCCATCAAGGCAGTCTCACCAGCGTCCATCAAGGCAGTCTCACCAGCGTCCATCAAATGAAGCCTCATCAGCACCCATCAAATGTAGCCTCATCAGCGTCCATCAATGCAGCCTCACCAGCGTCCATCAATGCAGTCTCACCAGCGTCCATCAAATGCAGCCTCACCAGCGCCCATCAAATGCAGCCTCACCAGCGCCCATCCAATGCAGCCTCACCAGCGCCCATCCAATGCAGCCTCACCAGCGCCCATCAAATGCAGCCTCACCAGCGCCCATCAAATGCAGCCTCACCAGCGTCCATCTAATGCAGCCTCACCAGCGTCCATCAAATGCAGCCTCATCAGCGTCCATCAAATGCAGCCTCATCAGCGTCCATCAAATGCAGCCTCATCAGCGTCCATCAATGCAGCCTCACCAGCGTCCATCAAGGCAGTCTCACCAGCGTCCATCAAATGAAGCCTCATCAGCGTCCATCAAATGTAGCCTCGTCAGCGTCCATCAATGCAGCCTCACCAGCGTCCATCAATGCAGTCTCACCAGTGTCCATCAATGCAGCCTCACCAGCGTCCATCAAATGCAGCCTCACCAGCACCGATCAATGCAGCCTACCAGGGGGGATCCGATTGGGGCCGGGCGCCCTAGGCAGCAGTGTGCCCTAGGCAGCTGCCTAGTTTACCTAGTGGTAGCACCGGCCCTGCTAGGGATAGGGGCGTGTACCATCATCCTTTGTATTAGGATATTGGAAAAAGGGTTGCCAGGGGCTGCTCCAAACTTGCCCGCGGCACTGTGAAAGTTGAGGACTATCTTGGTACCCAACGATTAGGCCAAAGTAAGTATAAAATGTCAATTTATTAAGAAGGTAACATAATTAAAAACATTTTTTTACAGCAGGACATAAACAGTTGTTGCAAAAATTTATATAAATGATTCACAAAGAACAGGTAAACCTCACAGGTATTGTGAGGAATTGAGATGTATGTCCTGATGTAGTCCTCTGCATGTTTCGTGGCTTTGGCCTCTTCTTCAGGAGGAGTCATCCATAAACATCTACAAAAGTAAATACAAATCTCATAGGTCAAAAATGTGTTTGAACAGATTTTATGCAATAAACTTAATAATGTTGGAGATTTATATAGTCATGCATGGCTTACAAATGAAGGCCCAATGGAGCACCAGACAACACAAAAGAGAGGCACCCAATGCAGGTGAATCCCCCCAGGGCGGACACGGGAGGCACTTGATGGTGCAGTAACTATAATGGAAAAAATACAATGTTCTAGCAGTGGGTATAACTGGTGGTCTGTGGACAAGAACAAACATCAAGAAACAACAAAAGAGGAAAAGGAGGGGGGGGAGGGAAGAAGTGGGGGAAGAGAGAGAGGGGGAGATGAAAAAGTGAAAATAAATGAAGAAAAAGGGGGGGTGGACGGTGGGGTGCGGACACCGGGGGGTGGGGGGGGGGGAGAAGGAAAGTAAAAGAGGAGGAAGGCTGAATGGGATGGGGGAGGAGAGGAAGGGGAAAGAGAGGGGAAAAGAAAGGGTGGGGGAGACAAAGGGAAGGGAAGAAGAGATGAACAGAAAAGGATAAATAAAAGAGAAGAAAAAGAAAGAACCACAAGATAAATATATAAATACGCATATAGGAAAAAGACATACATCTGTCCACTCATCAGATAACCAAACCCACCTAATTAATCACATACATGAACGTGGAACACACGGGGGATCCGAGGCAAAGAACCAGAAGCAAAGGTGTCCAAGGACACAGGGTAAGCTTAATTGCATAGGGAGATAATGTTCAAGGGTCAGTCACAACCAGTGAAAGATCCCCTGCAACCAGGATGAAAAAGTTGTGCATTGAGAATATATACAAATATGGACCGTAGGGCCATGGCATGCTGAGTGCCAAGCCAGTAGCACCCTGCCGTATATATATATATATATACCAGCAAGTGCCGCTGGCAGGCTCCCACAAAGATGAAACAGTGCAGGTCTGTATAGAGATAGATCAGCCTTACCTTAATATGCTCCTGGTTGCCACCTGGGGGCAAGTGAAAATAGTTATCTCCCCCTCTAATAATGCAGGCCACCTATTCCTCCCTGTGACATCCAGCCAGGCTGTGCGAACCATCATGTGCCCCCTGTGCTATGCAGCTTGTGGCCCCCCTGTGACACCCAGCCAGTGTAGCCTGTGGTTCCCCTGTGACATGCAGCCAGTGCCAACCATTGTGTGCCCCTGGTGACATCCAGCCAGTGCAGCTTGTGACATCCAGCCAGCCTGTGGCAACCATTGTTTACCCCCTGTGACATGCAGCCTCCCCTGTGACATCCAGACTGCCCCCCTGTGACATCCAGAATGCCCCCGTGACATCCAGACTGCCCCCCAGTGACATCCAGACTGCCCCCCCGTGACATCCAGACTGCCCCCCCGTGACATCCAGACTGCCCCCCGTGACATCCAGACTGCCCCACTGTGACATCCAGACTGTGCCCCCCCTGTGATATCGAGACTGCCCCCCTGTAACATCCAGACTGGCCTCCCCCCGTGACATCCAGACTGTGCCCCCCCCCCTGTAATATCCAGACTGTGACATTCAGACTGCCCCCCCGTGACATCCAGACTGTGTTCCCGCCCTGTCATCCAGACTGTGCCCCCCTGTGACATCCAGACTGTGCCCCCCCTGTGATATCCAAACTGCCCCCCAGTGACATCCAGACTGCCCCCCTTGTGACATTCAGACTATGCCCCCCCTGTGACATCCAGACTTGCCCCCCGCCCGTGACATCCAGATGTAGACAGGTGTCTCGCAGTGTCTTCATGATGCAGCCGATCATTTGGCGTGTGAGGGGTTAATGTAACTCAGCTCCGTTTGTCTTGTCTGAAATCTGCACATGCGCAGTAGTAGCAGAGGATACCTTATTTCATGGGATGCCGATCACAGACAGGTCCTCAGTCCTAGAACCAGTACAGACAGGTCCTCTTTATACAGTCCTCAGTCCTAGAACCGGTACAGACAGGTTCTCTTTATACAGTCCTCAGTCCCAGTCCTAGAACCGATACAGACAGGTCCTCTTTATACAGTCCTCAGTCCTAGAACCAGTACAGACAGGTCCTCTTTATACAGTCCTCAGTCCTAGAACCAGTACAGACAGGTCCTCTTTATACAGTCCTCAGTCCTAGAACCAGTACAGACAGGTCCTCTTTATACAGTCCTCAGTCCTAGAACCAGTACAAACAGGTCCTCTTTATACAGTCCCAGTCCTAGAACCGGTACAGACAGGTCCTCTTTATACAGTCCTCAGTCCTAGAACCGGTACAGACAGGTCCTCTTTATACAGTCCCAGTCCTAGAACCGGTACAGACAGGTCCTCTTTATACAGTCCTCAGTCAGGGTTGTCCCGATACCGAGCATTTGCCCGAGTACTTGTACTCGGGCAAATGCTCCCGATGCTTCCCCCGATACCTGGACAGTCAGCAGTGATCAGCGCGTGGGGGAGTTACAAGCTTCTCCCCCCGCGGCTTTCAGCTGCTTTAGTGAAATCTATACAGCGGTGATCGGTGCTTGTAACTCCCCCACATGCGATCACCGCTGACTGTCACCGCATCCTCCATGCCCCCTCCGTTCCGCTGTCCCCCATCGTTCCGTTGTCCCTCTCTGTTCCATTGTACTCCTCCGTTCTGCTGTCCCCCTCCGTTCAGCTGTCCCCCTCCGTTCTGCTGTCCCCCCTCCGTTCCGTTCCGCTGTCCCTCTCCGTTCCGTTCTGCTGTCCCCCTCCGTTCCGTTGTCCCTCTCTGTTCCATTGTACTCCTCCGTTCTGCTGTTCCCCTGCGTTCTGCTTTCCCTCTCCATTCTGTTCCTCTGTCCCCCTCCGTTCCGCTGTCCCTCTCCGTTCCGTCCTGCTGTCCCTCTCCGTTTCATTCCGCTGTCCCTCTCCGTTCCGTTCCACTGTCCCCCTCCGTTCCGCTGTCCCCCTCTGTTCCGCTGTCCCCCTCCGTTCCGCTGTCCCCCTCCGTTCCGCTGTCCCCCTCCGTTCCGCTGTCCCCCTCCGTTCTGCTGTCCCCTCTCCGTTCCGTTCCGCTGTCCCTCTCTGTTCTGTTCCGCTGTCCCCCTCTGTTCCGCTGTCCCTCTCGGTTCCGTTCTGCTGTCCCCCTCCGTTCCGCTGTCCCCCTCCGTTCTGCTGTCCCCCCTCCGTTCCGTTCCGCTGTCCCTCTCCGTTCCGTTCTGCTGTCCCCCTCCGTTCCGTTGTCCCTCTCTGTTCCATTGTACTCCTCCGTTCTGCTGTTCCCCTGCGTTCTGCTTTCCCTCTCCATTCTGTTCCTCTGTCCCCCTCCGTTCCGCTGTCCCTCTCCGTTCCGTCCTGCTGTCCCTCTCCGTTTCATTCCGCTGTCCCTCTCCGTTCCGTTCCACTGTCCCCCTCCGTTCCGCTGTCCCCCTCTGTTCCGCTGTCCCCCTCCGTTCCGCTGTCCCCCTCCGTTCCGCTGTCCCCCTCCGTTCCGCTGTCCCCCTCCGTTCTGCTGTCCCCCCTCCGTTCCGTTCCGCTGTCCCTCTCTGTTCTGTTCCGCTGTCCCCCTCTGTTCCGCTGTCCCTCTCGGTTCCGTTCTGCTGTCCCCCTCCGTTCCGCTGTCTCTCTCCGTTCCGTTCCGCTGTCCCCCTGCCTTCCGCTGTCCCCGAGCGTTCCGCTGGCCCCCTCCGTTCCGCTGTCCCCCTCCGTTCCGCTGTCCCCCTCCGTTCCGCTGTCCCTCTCCGTTCCGCTGTCCCTCTCCGTTCCGCTGTCCCTCTCCGTTCCGCTGTCCCTCTCCGTTCCGCTGTCCCCCTCCGTTCCGCTGTCCCTCTCAGTTCCGCTGTCCCTCTCAGTTCCGCTGTCCCCCTCCATTCTGTTGTCCACCTCCGTTACGCTGTCCACCTCCATGTCCTCCTCCTCCTTCCTTTGTGTATGGAGAGAGTCAGCTGACTCTGTCCATTCACATAACTGAAACATTGTAATCTCCTGTGATTACGATGTCTCAGTTTATGAATGGAGAGGAGCCGCTGTCTTCTCTCCATTCGTTTTCAGCGCAGCTGAGGCTGCAGAGAAAGGGACTGGGGAATCTCTATCCTCTGTCTCTTTCTCTGTCTCAAGGGGGAGATATCAGGGGCCTGTTAAGACCCCTGATATCTCACCAAAGCCCCCCAACAGGGCTGATTAAAAAAAAAAGCACAAAGTATTGCAATAAATAATAAAAAAAAAGTTATTGTACAAAATAATAAAAATTTAAATAAAAAAAAACACACAGACAGTGTCCACCCCCTCCCCCCCTAAAACAAAAAGAAAAAAAAGAAAGCATTGTAAAAAAAAAAAAAAAATTGTAAAAAAAAAAAAAAAAACACTGCCACGTGACATTAAAAATAAAAGTAAAGTAATCGGCATCGGCGAGTACTTGAAAAAAGTATCGGTACTTGTACTCAGTTTTAAAAAAGTGGTATCGGGACAGCCCTATCCTCAGTCTAGTCCTAGAACCGGTAAAGACGGGTCCTCTTTATACAGTCCTCAGTCCTAGAACCAGTACAGACAGGTCCTCTTTATACAGTCCTAGAACCGGAACAGACAGGTCCTCTTTATACAGTCCTCAGTCCTAGAACTGGTACAGACAGGTCCTCTTCATATAGTCCTCAGTCCTAGTCCTAGAACCGGTTCAGACACAGACAGGTCCTCTTTTTACAGTCCTCAGTTCTCGAACTGGTACAGACAGGTCCTCTTTATACAGTCCTCAGTCCTAGAACCGGTACAGATAGGTCCTCTTTATACAGTCCTAGTCCTAGAACCGGTTCAGACACAGACAGGTCCTCTTTATACAGTCCTCAGTCCTAGAACTGGTACAGACAGGTCCTCTTTATACAGTTCTAGAACCGGTACAGACAGGTCCTCTTTATACAGTTCTAGAACCGGTACAGATAGGTCCTCTATATACAGTCCTAGTCCTAGAACCGGTTCAGACACTCTTTATACAGTCCTCAGTTCTGGTCCTGGTCCGGTTCAGACACAGACAGGTCCTCTTTATTCAGTCCTGGTCCTGGAACCGGTTTAGACACAGACAGGTCCTCTTTATACAGTCCTCAGTCCTAGAACCGGGACAGACACAGACAGGTCCTCTTTATACAGTCCTCAGTCCTAGAACCGGGACAGACACAGACAGGTCCTCTTTATACAGTCCTCAGTCCTAGAACCGGGACAGACACAGACAGGTCCTCTTACAGGTAAAACTAAATTCGGTAAAAAAATGAATTTTTCTTTGTTTCTGTTATAAAATTTAGCAAATACCGTATATACTCGAGTATAAGTCGAATTTTTCAGCACATTTTTTTGTGCTGAAAGTGCCCCCCTCGACTTATACTCGAGTCAAGCACTTTTCTGCAGCAAAAAAATTTCATTTTCCGAACCGACTTTGGGGCCATGTATCTCAGGGCCACTTGGTGCTAGGAAGCCCAAATTTTGTGTGCAAACCCAGTGGAACTGGTACCACAACATATCCAAAGCTGAAGTTCCTAGCACTAAGTGGCCCCGAAATACGGGGCCCCAAAATCGGTTCGGAAAATGTCATTCTCTGCTGCAGAAAAGTGCTTGACATTTTCTGAACCGATTTTGGGGCCCCATATCTCAGGGCCACTTGGTGCTAAGAACCCCAAATTTGGTATGCTAACCCATTTGAACTGGTACCATAACATATCCAAAGCTGAAGTTCCTAGCACTAAGTGGCCTCGAGATACGGGGCCCCAAAACCGGTTCAGAAAATGTCATTCTCTGCTGCAGAAAAGTGCTTGTCATTTTCTGAACTGATTTTTGGGGCCCTGTATCTAGGGGCCACTTGGTACTAGAAACCCCAGCTTTGGAAATTTTATGCTGCTAGTTCCACTGGGTTTGCACACCAAATTTGGGGTTCTTAGCACTAAGTGGCCCCGACATACAGGGCCCCAAATTCGGTCAACTGTGTCCATCTGCAGCAATGTCATTTCGGGACCCTTTGGGTTTAGAGACCCCAAATTTTTGCTGCAGCTAGGGGGCATCTAGGAACCCTTAACTACCGAGTTTGAAGTTCAGGGGACCTATGGCTGCAAATGGGCACAGTGAGGCATGCAAATGGGCACAGTGATGCTGCAAATGGGCATTGTTGACCCTCTTTTCCACTTACAGTAGCTGTGCATTTCTCACCCTCGTCTTATACTCGGGTCAATAAGTTTTTCCCATTTTTTTGTGGTAAATTAGGGCCTCGACTTATACTCGGAACGACTTATACTCGAGTATATACGGTAAGTAATTTTTCTTCGTAAAATTTGGCCAAAATTTATACTGCTACATATCTTTGGTAAAAATAAGTACAAATCGGTGTATATTATTTGGTCTTTGTGAAAGTTATAGAGTCCACAAGCTATGGTGCCAATATCTGAAAATTGATCACACATGAAGTACTGACGGCCTATCTCATTTCTTGAGAGCCTAACATGCCAGAAAAGTACAAATACCCCCCAAATGACCCCTTTTTGGAAAGAAGACATTCCAAGGTATTTAGTAAGATGCATGATGAGTTTTTCGAAGTTGTCATTTTTTCCCACAATTCTTTGCAAAATCAAGATTTTTTTTTGATTTTTTTTTTCACAAAATTGTCATATTAGCAGGTTATTTCTCACACACAGCATATGCATACCACAAATTACACCCCGAAACACATTCTGCTATTACTCCCGAGTACGGCGATACCACATGTGTGAGACTTTTACACAGCGTGGCCACATACAGAGGCCCAACATGCAGGAAGCACCTCCAGGCGTTCTGGAGCACCCGGGCCAATTCTGACATTTCTCTCCTAAAATCATCATTTGTTTGCAAGAAAATTACATAGAACCCCAAAACATTATATATGTTTTTTTAGCAAAGACCCTAGAGAATACAATGGCGGTTGTTGCAACTTTTTATCTCGCACGGTATTTGTGCAGCAATTTTTCTAACGCTTTTTTTTGGAAAAAAAACTGTTTTGTGCTTTAAAAAAAAAAAAAAAACAGTAAAGTTAGCCCAATGTTTTTGCATAATGTGAAAGATGAAGTTACGCCAAGTAAATAGATACCTAACATGTCACCCTTCAAAATTGCACACGCTCGTGGAATGGCGCCAAACTTCGCTACTTAAAAATCTCCATAGGTGACACTTTACAATGTTTTACTGGTTACATGTTTTGAGTTACAGAGGAGGTCTAGGGCCAAAATTATTGCTCTCGCTCTAACGTTCGCAGCGATACCTCACATGTGTGGTTTAAACACCGTTTTCATATGTGGGCAGGACTTACGTATGCGTTCGCTTCTGCACGCAAGCACACGGGGATTTTTTTTTTTATTATTCCTTTTACTTTATTTATTTTAGTTTGACACTTTTTTCCCAAAAATAAATTTTTTGATCACTTTTATTCCTATTACAAGGAATGTAAACATCCCCTGTAATAGGAATATGGCATGACAGGTCCTCTTTACAGTGAGATGTGGGGTCAATAAGACCCCACATCTCACCTCTAGGCTGGGAAGCCAGAAATAAAAAAACGATCCTGGCTTCGATCGTAGCGTTGAGTCGGTAGAAGCACCGGAGGGAGGGGGGGGGCGTCCCCTTTCGCCTCCCGTAAGAACGATCAAGCAGCGGAACAGCCGCTATGATCATTCTTATGGTGTAGGGAATCGCCGGCTGAAAAAGCTGATATCTGAATGATGCCTGTAGCTGCACCCATCATTCAGATATCCCCGCACAAATTCAAGGACGTCATATGACAGCTGGCGGGCAGGAAGTGGTTAAAACGCATTTTTTTTTACCACAAAATTGTCCATTTATACAATATTTCTAACACATAGCATGTACATACCAAAAATGACACCCCAAAATAGAATCTCCTACTCCCCCTGAGTACGGCAATACCACATGTGAGACTTCCACAGCCTGGCCACATACAGAGGCCGAGTACAGCTGAGTATGGCTGAGCATGGCAGAGTATGGCTGGGTACGGCTGGGTATCGCCGAGTATGGCTGGGTATTGCAGAGTATCACCGAGTATTGCAGAGTATGGCTGGGTATCACCGAGTATGGCTGGGTATTGCAGAGTATGGCTGAGTATGGCTGAGTATCACCGAGTATGGCTGGGTATTGCAGAGTATGGCTGGGTATCACCGAGTATGGCTGGGTATTGCAGAGTATGGCTGAGTATGGCTGGGTATCACCGAGTATGGCTGGGTACTGCAGAGTATTGGCAGGGTATGGCAGAGTATTGAAGAGTATTGGCAAAGTATTGGCAGAGTATGGCAGGGTATTGCAGAGTATGACAGGGTATTGCAGAGCATGGCTGGGTACTGCAGAGTATTGGCAGGGTATGGCAGAGTATTGCAGAGTATTGGCAAAATATTGGCAGAGTATGGCAGGGTATTGGCAGAGTATGGCAGGGTATTGGCAGAGTATGGCAGGGTATTGCAGAGTATGGCAGGGTATTGCAGAGTATGGAGGGATGGCTGAGCATGGATGGATGGATGGATTCATGGATGTGACTGCAATTGTCACTGAGCAGCGCTGTGGGCACTACAGATCCAGCCCACAGCGCTGCTGCCACCGATCCCTCCCCTCCACTGTACAGTTTGGTACACATAGGGGAGAGAGGAACCGGCATCATGACATGACGCCGGTTTGTTTACAAGTGACCGCTCCGTCATTTGATGGAGCAATCGCGTGGTAAACGGCCGCGATCACTCTGGACCCGGCGGATGTTCTCGGGTGTGGCCAGGCGGATGTTCTCGGGTGCGCACCCCAGGGGGCGCGCGAGAGCGGGATTCTGGAAGGACGTCACTGTACACCCTTCCAGAGTTATGCAACTGCCCTGTAGCCGTCATTCGGCTATGGGCCGGTTGTTAAGTAGTTGATATATGTTATTATAAATTATGTGTTTTTTATTCTAGATAATGAGACCCTTTTTCTTTTCTTGCAATCAATGACCCCCAAATGTGTCCTGAAGAAGTTCAACAAGGAAACGCGTTGACGCATTAGGGCTCATGTCATATATTTTTATGTATATGATTTTCTGATGTTTTTTTCTTGTTCCCTTTTCTCTGTACCATATGTATTGTCGTACATATGTTTCAATAAATGTTAGTATTTTTTTGTACCCTTTTGTTTGCTGTGCCTAAAAAGTCCGACCTGGGGTTACCTTTTGGGAAACCCTCATTTTTTGTATTCCTTGATGTCATTAACCCCTCAGGGTTGTCCATGGTTTTTAAAGCATAAATAAAATAATATATAGTACAGATATAATCATAAAAGATTAATATATTTATAATAATAATAATAATAATAATAATAAATTGAATGCAAACAAATCAATGGACATGATTAATACAATTCTTACAAAGAAATAGATAAATCAATACATTTACAAATCAAAAATACATAAATCACATGATAGAGATACAGACAAGGGAGAATAGTGATATTAAAGTTCATAATTAAAACAAGCTTAGCTAGGCACCCTTCGTTTAAAACCCGACGTGTTTCTTGGCTTCCTGCCAGTCATCAGGGGTAAGATGCACGAATTTACTGGAAAATCAAATAAATAAAGTAACTATTAGTATCTATAACCTTCTAATAGAGAGGAAATATCAGAAATAACTGCTTACAGAAAATTACTTACACAGTGACCCGTAAATTATGCCCAATTCCAGCAATGGGATTACATGGTTGTCTGGTCTGGAACAAACTGTCTCACCCGGGGTTGAGACAGGGTAAATCGGAGAGAGGGCCAGGGGAAACTGCAGCCACGGACCAACCCAAATACTCACACCACCCATCCAATAAGTGTTGTGTGTCCACATTTTGACCATATCTGTGAAAAAAATGTTAAATAAAAAACTGTGAATATCAAAAACAAATGTGACTCTAAGGTCAAAAAGTGCATGTGTTTCACAAATGGGGGTTATATAAATATAAATAGAGTGTCTAGTAGGGGTGCGCATCTTCACTGGTCAACGTTTCGATTCGATTCCGCGATGCATCACGATTACCGACGGGCTGCAACTTCAGCTTGGGCCGCCTAGGCGGCCCTTCCACCCTGCAATCTTCTGGGACACATCACAGTTCCCAAAAGATTGCCCGGCTATGCAGGACAGCGCAGTGAGACATGCGCACCCGGCTGTGATGCTGCAAGCTGTCACAGCCGGATGCCCACAGTAGTACTGCCAGCGCCGTGGACAGGCGGGGGATAGAATGGAGGGTTTGGGTGGCCACGTCGCTGGATTGTGGGACAGGTGAGTGTCTGTTTATTAAAGGTCAGAAGATACACTTTTTTTTATAACTGCTGACTTTTAATAAACAAAAAGTTGACTGGAACTCCACTTTGAATTAAAAATAACCTCACTCCCTTAAAAAGTGCACTAATCTGATGCACTACAGGGTACAGGCATTCACACACACGGCTGCTGGGAGGTCAGGAGGGATTACAATCCACAGCTGACAAACAGCCCTGTGAAGTTCCCTGTACTGTCTCTGTGCTGACCAGTGGCAGCTGGTGCTCAAAATTTGGGGGGGGGGGGGGGGGGCGCAAACAAACTGAAAAATACTGAACCTCCCCCATCAAATGCAGCCACTGTGCCCATCAAACGCAGTCACTTGTGCCCGTCAAACGCAGCCACTTGTGCCCGTCAAATGCAGCCACTTGTGCTCATCAAATGCAGCCACTTGTGCCCGTCAAATGCAGCCACCTGTGCCCGTCAAATGCAGCCACTTGTGCCCGTTAAATGCAGCCACCTGTGCCCGTCAAATGCAGCCACTTGTGCCCGTTAAATGCAGCCACCTGTGCCCATCAAATGCAGCCACCTGTGCCCGTCAAATGCAGCCACTTGTGCCCGTTAAATGCAGCCACCTGTGCCCATCAAATGCAGCCACTTGTGCCCGTTAAATGCAGCCACCTGTGCCCATCAAATGCAGCCACTTTTGCCCATCAAACGCAGTCACTTGTGCCCGTCAAATGCAGCCACTTGTGCTCATCAAATGCAGCCACTTGTGCCCGTCAAATGCAGCCACCTGTGCCCGTCAAATGCAGCCACTTGTGCCCGTCAAATGCAGCCACCTGTGCCCGTCAAATGCAGCCACCTGTGCCCATCAAATGCAGCCACTTGTGCCCGTTAAATGCAGCCACCTGTGCCCATCAAATGCAGCCACTTGTGCCCATCAAATGCAGTCACTTGTGCCCGTCAAATGCAGCCACTTGTGCTCATCAAATGCAGCCACCTGTGCCCGTCAAATGCAGCCACTTGTGCCCATTAAATGCAGCCACCTGTGCCCATTAAATGCAGCCATCACTTCACTAACCCCCCCCCCCACAATGCACAGGCCACCACTGGTGCTGACAGTTCCTTGGCATTCCTGCTTGCACCTTCCAGCACACTAGGAGTTAACAGTGGAATGTGCAAAGGGAAGCCCAGGGACCTGTCAGCACGGAGCGTGAGGTGTAAGTAGAGTACAAACACATTTGTACTCTACTTACTGTTGTTAAAATGACTTTGTTTTAATAAATGCCGTGTTACAATGAATGATATGCCCCGCTGTATGGGAATTCTCAGCCCCGCCCGTATAGTCAGCTGAGAATTCCCCGCTGACGTCAGGAGAGACGTGAGAGGAGAGCGGAGAGAGGCGGGACGGGCCGGGACGGGCAGTCACATGAGCGGGATGTATTGTCCTGTGAAATTCGGTATGAAGTGACATATTTTTTTAAAAAGCACATACAGCGGGGCACATCATTCATTGTAACACGGCATTTATTAAAACAAAGTCATTTTAACAACACGCTCGAAGCACTCACCCGATAGGGGCGGGGCAAGTCGGGATGACATCACCCGGCAATCGATTTTCTGGTCCTTATGCATCGATGCCGCATCTGGGACACCCGAATGGCGATGCATCGATGCAACGATTAATTTCAGCACCCCTAGTGTCTAGAGGGTAAGTGAGATCAAGGTGTATGTGTAGCAGATAAAAAATAAATAAGGTCTAGACAAACCCAAGGAAAGGTGTGCGAGTGTACAATAAGTGCACTAAAGAATATGTGTGTGTCCAATAAATATGTGTGAAGACATGAATATGTCCACCATTACCCATGTGATGATGAGTGCTGCTCCAGGTGATCCCTTCCTTGTGAAACAAAGTAGAGGAGTAAACTGCCATTCGGTCCCAGCTGAAGTACCCCCCGGTCCTGAGCGGGTCCCCGCCAACGTCATGTATCGACGTCTAAGCTGCTTTTAATATGATTATATCTGTACTATATTTTATTTTATTTATGCTTTAAAAACCATGGACCACCCTCAGGGGTAGGGGTGTCCTATGCCAACAGTGCCCACCAGTGCTGCCTATCATTGCTCATCAGTGCCTCCTTATCAGTGCCCATCAGTACTGCCTCATCAGTGCCCATCAGTCCCCCCTCATCAGTGCCCATTAGTGCCTCCTCATCAGTGCCCATTAGTGCCTCCTCATCAGTGCCCATCAGTACTGCCTCATCAATGCCCATCAGTCCCCCCTCATCAGTGCCCATTAGTGCCTCCTCATCAGTGCTCCTCAGTGCTGCCTCATCAATGCCCATCAGTCCCCCCCATCAGTGCCCATTAGTGCCTCCTCATCAGTGCCCTTCAGTGCCTCCTCATCAGTGCCCATTAGTGCCTCCTCATCAGAGTGCTGCCTCATCAATGCCCATCAGTCCCCCCCATCAGTGCCCATTAGTGCCTCCTCATCAGTGCCCTTCAGTGCCTCCTCATCAGTGCCCATTAGTGCCTCCTCATCAGAGTGCTGCCTCATCAATGCCCATCAGTCCCCCCCATCAGTGCCCATTAGTGCCTCCTCATCGGTGCCCTTCAGTGCCTCCTCATCAGTGCCCATCAGTGAACGAGAAAACGTATTTATTTACAACGTTTTAAAACAGAAATTAAGAAAAACTTTTTTTTGTTTTCAAAATTTTCAGTCTTTTTTCGTTTGTTTACCAAAAAATAAAACCCCCAGTGGTGATTAAATACCACCAAAAGAAAGCTCTATTTATGTGAATAAAGTAATAAAAATATCATTTGGGTACAGTGTTGCATGACTGCGCAATTGTCATTCAAAGTGTGAGAGCGCAGAAAACTGAACATAGGCCTGGGCTAGAAGGGGGTGAAAGTGCCCGGTATTGAAGGGGATAAAGGGTAACTCCATTTTCATAGGGAAAAAATTGCAAATAAAATAAAAAAAATAATATTATAACATATACAATTGCGACTCAAGTCATATTTACATTGAATATTATTAAAAATGCCCTTTCCTTTTCAATCTGCAGCCGCTGTCATTTTTTGTAAAATGAAATATGGCCACCTGGAGGCGCTCTGTACACAGCTGGTGCATAGAACGCCTCCTGAAAATGTCATTTCTTTCTCACTCATCCATGTCTTTATGGACCTCGCTTTGTACACTGGTACAAATTATTTGGTGGAGGGGGGATTATGGGGGGGGGTTGGTTTTCTGAGGTTGGGTTTGGCTCCTTAGTTCCAGTGAAGGGACCTCTTAAGGCGTCATCATACCAAGACATTTTGGACAATTTCATGCTCCCAACTTTGTGGGCCCCTTCCTGTTCCAACATGACTGCACACGTAGGGTTGCCACCTCATCCCTTTAAACCCGAACACATTACATTTGCCTCAGAACCGGTGTTATTCATATGTGTTCGGGTTTAAAGGGATGAGGTGGCAATATAGTTTAATCGGTGTCTGTGCATGTTTTCATATCCTCCTGTCTATGGCCAGTTTGTAGTTATATACAATGGGTGTAGAAAAGAATCACCCCCTTTAAAATAATCACATTTTGTTGTTTTTCCAGCCTGAAAAGGAAGACAGACACATTTTTTGTTTTATCCAGCTGTATTTACGCAGTACAACTTATAACATCCAAATGAAAGATATAACACCAACATGTCAGGGAAAAAAAGTAAACAGAATCACTTGAGTTGGAAAAAGGATCACCACCCTCCTAAAAGTGACTTGTAATCCCAATCAGGTGTAGCTAATCACCTTCTCAATGGCACACAAAGCCCTTCTACTTTGAACTGCACCCCTCTCTGAAACACTCCCCTTTCATTACCCCCTTAACTTCCCTTACCACAACCCCCCCCCCCCCTTTTTTTTTTTCTCTTCACTACTTTGCCCTCAACCTAAAGCTGGCCATACACAGTAGGTTTTCAAAGAAACATTCGTACAAACATCCCAGTACATTCCATGACTTGAGGAATGTTATTTGAAAGCACTACCAATTTTTCTTGCTTGTATAGCGCCTTGAAAAAGTATTCACACCCCTTGAAATTTTCCACATTTTGTCATATTACAACAAAAAATGTAAATGTATTTTATTGGGATTTTATGTGATAGACCAACACAAAGTGGCTCATAATTGTGAAGTGGAAGGAAAATGATACAAATAAATATGTGAAAAGTGTGGAGGGGGCATTTGTATGGCGCCCCCCGGAGTCAATACTTTGTAGAACCCCCTTTCTCTGCAATTACAGCTACAAGTCTTTTTGGGGATGTCTCTACCAGCTTTGCACATCTAGAGAGGACATTTTTGCCCATTCTTCTTCTTTGTAAAATATCTCAAGTTCTGTCAGATTGGATGGAGAGCGTCTGTGATCAGCAATTTTCAAGTCTTGTCACAGAATCTCAATGTGATTTAGGTCTGGACTGTGACTGGGCCATTCTAACACATGAATATGCTTTGATCTAAACCAGTGGTTCTCAACCTCTCTAGTGCTGTGACCCCTTGATAAAATTTCCCAAGTTGTGGGGACCCCCAACCGTAAAATTATTTTCATAGCTTGGGTTGTCAGCACCCAAGGTAAGACAAGTAATTTGGGGCCCTAACCCACGTATATTTAGCGCTCCCCGAGTCCCTTCCACTTTTACAGTATTAAAACCCTTTATGGTACATTTTAGGATGTATCACTCTTTCTCTTTGTTCTCTTTTCTTTCCCTTTTATCTCTCTCTATGCTAATTTCTTGTTTTTTTTCCCCCATCCCTCTTTCTAGATGTATTTCTTGTTCTTTCTCTTATTCTTTCTCTCCCTTTTTCTTTGTTCCTCCCCCTCTTTTCCTCTCCCTTCCATGTATTCTGTATTTTTATTCCTTCTCTTACTCCTTGGTGGGGGGTGGGGGGAATGGGATGAGTGGCGGGGAGTTGGGATCAGTGGCAGTGCTGGGGGAGTTCTGATCAGCCAACTTAGGTGCTCTTGATCAAGGTCATTTGCTGATCTGAGAACTGTAGTGGGGACCTTTAATGGCAACTATAATTCCAGGTAGTGTTACTCAATGTGTCTCTGACTTTGTGGTGTCTCATAGCAGTGACACCTATGCCAAAATGAGGAGATGAGGGTCTCCTCCAGCCCCTCCCAATTCACATTCCTCACTAGTCAGCTGACTTCTAGTCTCTGCCCCCCAGTCATGCTGAGAACTGAATGGGCGGCTGCGAAGAGGCTGAGTGGGCGGCTGTGAGCTCCAGGGACAGCCCTGCTGGGCGACCGCAAAAAGACTGGGAGAGTGGTGCTGGCTTCAGGAACAACCAAGGATTTGGTGACCCCTGGCAAATCATCATTTGACCCCCAGGTTGAGAACCACTGATCTAAACCATTCCATTGTAGCTCTGGCTGTATGTTTCGGGTCGTTGTCCTGCTGGAAGGTGAACCTCCGCCCCAGTCTCAAGTCTTTTGTAGATTTGTAGACAGGATTCTTCTAAGATTGTCCTGTATTTGTCTCCATCAATCTTCCCATCAACTCTGACCAGCTTCCCTGTCCCTGCTGAAGAAAAGCATCCCCACCACATGATGCTGCCACCACCATGTTTCACAGTGGGGATGGTGTGTTCAGGGTGATGTGCAGTGTTAGTTTTCCCCCACACATAGCATTTTGCTTTTAGGTCAAAAACTTGAATTTTGGTCTCATGTGACCAGATCACCTTCTTCCACATGTTTGCTGTGTCCCCCACATGGCTTCTCACAAACTACAAACAGGACTTCTTATGACTTTCTTTCACCAATGTCTTTCTTCTTGTCACTCTTCCATAAAGGTCAGATTTGTGGAGAACACGACTAATAGTTGTCCTGTGGACAGATTCTCCCACCTGAGCTGTGGATCTCTGCAGCTCCTCCAGAGTTACCATGGACCTCTTGGCTCTTCTCTGATGAATGTTCTCCTTGCCCGGCCGGTCAGTTTAGGTGGACGGCCATGTCTTGGTAGGTTTGCAGTTGTGCCATACTCTTTCCATTTTCTGATGATGGATTGAACAGAGCACCGTGAGATGTTCAAAGCTTGGGAGATTTTTTTATAACCTAACCCTTAACCCCTAACTTTTCTACAACTTTTTGCCTGACCTGTCTGGTGTGTTCCTTGGCCTTCATGATGCTGTTTGTTCACTGAGGTTCTCTAACAAACCTCTGAGGGCTTCACAGAACAGTTGTATTTATACTGAGATTAAATGACACATAGGTGGACTCTATTTACTAATCAGGTGACTTCTGAAGGCAATTGGTTCCACTAGATTTCAGTTAGGGGTATCAGAGTAAAAGGGGGCTGAATACAATTCCCCCCCACACTTTTCACATATTTATTTGTAAGAAAAATTGAAAACCATTTATCATTTTCCTTCCACTTCACAATTATGTGCCACTTTATGTTGGTCTATCACATAAAATCCCAATAAAATACATTTATGTTTTTGTTTGTAACATGACAACATGTGGAGAATTTCAAGGGGTGTGAATACTTTTTCAAGGCACTGTAACAATAGAGTTTGGAATTTCCGGAAGGAAAATCCAAATTATGGTTAGAAATTCATATATTTCAGAACATTTTTCCATCCCAGTCCTTCACATTTTCTCTTTCCTGTGTCTAAAATGAACATCAAATTGACCCCACTAAGGATTACAAAACTGAACATTCTTAAAACCAAATAATTTAAAACCCAATTCTACTGGTGTTCGGGCAGCTAGACTTCTCCCCGGCCCATTTTATGTTTTAATTTAAATGCTTAAAAAAATTGAAGATGATATAAGAGGTCCATTCCTATTTTCTTTAACCACTAAACCTCTGGAAGATTCTACACCTTTCATGACCAGAGCATTTCAACGCTTCTTTAACCGGCGATTGCACGGTCATGCAAGAGTGTACACAAATGAAATTGCCAGGGGCGTAACTACCACCATAGAGACCCATGCGGGCGCTATGGGGCCCGCAGCCAAGTGGGGCCCAGTGAGGATGAGAGCACCGCCGGCACAGTCTCCCAGCCAGGGGAAGAGAGAGGAGAGGAAGAGGCAAGCTGTGACCTGTGCCCAATGCAGCGTGACCTGTGCCCAATACAGCATTGCCTGTGCCCCATACAGCCTCACCTGTGCAGAGGAAGAGGCAAGCCACCCGGATCAGCAGAGAGCTGAATTGCCCGAAGTAAGAGCTTTCATTAGAACTTCCAGTGTTCCCGGAGCTCACCTCACATAGCTCCACCTCTTGGCCCGGTGCCTTTGATAGACAGAACGCCGATCCAATGCGGGACATGTGACGTCATCAAAGGCGTCAGGCCAAGAGGTGGGGCTATGTGACGATGAGCCCCGGGAAGACAGGAAATTCAAATGAAAGCTATTACAGCGGGCAATCCCGCTCTCTGCTGATCCGGGTGGCTTGCCTCTTCCTCTGCACAGGTGAGGCTGTATGGGGCACAGGCAGACCAGGCTGTATTGGGCACAGGTCATGCTGTATGGGGCACAGGTCATGCTGCATTGGGCACAGGTCACGCTGTATGGGGCACAGGTCACGCTGTATGGGGCACAGGTCACATTGTATGGGGCACAGGTCACGCTGCATTGGGCACAGGTCACGCTGCATTGGGCACAGATCACGCTGTATGGGGCACAGGTCACGCTGTATGGGACACAGGTCACGCTGTATGGGACACAGGTCACGTTGTATGGGGCACAGGTCATGTTGCATTGGGCACAGGTCATGCTGTATGGGGCACAGGTCACGCTGCATTGTGCACAGGTCACGCTATATGTGGCACAGGTCACGCTGCATTGACACTAGGGCAGCTGTGGGGGGGGCTGTTTGCAGGGGGCCCCCAACAACATTTTGCTATGGGGCCCTGCTATTTCTAGTTACGCCCCTGGAAATTGCTATCAGAAGGGGACTGACAAGTGTGACAGAATTGGCAAAGTGACAGGTCCTCTTTACAGGACCACCAGCAGATTAGATCCTCCAATCCCTCCTCTGCCCTATACAGATCATAATGCTTGACTAGCTTTAGTAGCTAAGGAATCATAATGCTGAACCCGGAAGTACTAAAATCCTTATTGCATCCGGGTGCATTCATGGCAGAGGAGATCAGAAAACTTCCTCCTGCTTGGCATCCTTAAACTAACAAGAGAGAGCTCAGGAAACACCATGGATGGCACTGGGGGGGGGGGGAATAGGCAATTGAATGCACCGTACAAGGGACCTAGTGGCTCTACCGCCCCCTGGATCACTATTACATGACAGCCAAGATTTGACTGAAGGAAACAACCCCCAAGCTCACAACTACTGCTTATCATCTTGACCATCAGGATGTTTATAAACCTACCTTGGTAGACAACTTATGCCCCCTGCTAGAGGACCTGCAGAAGCAGACTACATCTTTTCCTCCCATGGTCTGTACCTCCTCTCCTGGGACTTCTGCCCTGCAAAGAGCCCTTTGGATCAGCTTTGTAGGAGACTACATCTTATGCCTCGTTTCCACTGAGCAGATCGGTTCGGGTCGGTACAGTTTGGAAAGCCTAGAATGGTCCGGCCTATCCAGGTGAGCATTTCCATTGCAAGTCGGACCGACAGGGGCCATACGTGGGCTCAGAAAAAATGCCTAGCATGGCGTCACACGTCCACCAATCAGTGGAATGTATCGTAGCTCCGCCCTAACCGAACCGTACCATTTTCTATGGCCCCACATCTGAAGCAGGACCCTGAATGGTGCGGTTCGGTTCGGTTGTATGGGCCGCTTTCATAATGGAAACACTCCAAATAGCGTACCATACCGAACCGATCCGCTCAGTGGAAACGAGGCAATAGAAGCTCTGGGGTATCCAGTTCCCATGCCTTGGACCCTTTTGTCCCTCCCACAGCTGGCATTTATATGGGCATTAACTACACCCATGACATCTTCAAGGAGGGACTTCTCTTAAAAGGGGAGCTAACACCTGATTTGATTGGACATACTAGACAGGCTTTAAATTTACCAAAGCTATCATATAGTTTTGGTAAATCTAAAGGAAATTGTACAATCAGATTGTATTGTGTGGATATCTTTAGATGGACTTGACTAACAAGGTAAAGTAAAACTCAGGTTGTAATATCACTTTAGAGAGTGTTTTGGCCGAGCTGGCCCAGATGAACCACATTACAGGATGTCGTGACTGCTATGTGTGTTGTAATATATTGTAGTAGTGTTATCTATATAGATTAGATGGTGCTGTCTTCTGGCAGTAGTACAGGCGACTTCCTGTCTGCTGTCGGAATTAAAAAGATTCGGGCTGAATAATTCTTGCAATGAATACAAGACTTCCTCTGAATTAGCCAAGATGGAGAGGCAGGTGGGTGACATCATGATTTCCACCTCAGCCAAAGGAAGTCTTGTTTTCATTGATAAAAATTCAAGGCTCCTCCTAAGTGGAGGAGAATTACTCAGCCCATTTCTCTTTAGTTCCAGCCACAGATGGGAAGTCGGCCAGAAACCTCCTGTATTGTCTCCATTTTCTGTCCTGGGGGCGTTCTGTGTAGACCAGGGATTCATCCTGGGGGACCTGTGTAGACTGGAGATCCACCCAGGGGGTCTGTGTTAGACCAAAGACCTATCCAGGGGGGGTCTGTGTAGACCAGGGATCCCTCTGGGGGGTCTGTGTAGACCGGGGATCCATCCAGAGGGGTCTGTGTAGACCGGGAATCCCTCTGGGGGGGTCTGTGTAGACCAGGCAACCCTCTGGGCAGGGCCTGTGTAGGCCGGAGATCCCTCTGGATGGGGGCTCTGTGTAGACCAGAGACCTTTCCAGGGGGGTCCCTCTGTAGTCCAGAGACCCATATAGGGGGGTGTGTCGACCAGAGACCCATCCAGGGGGGTTATGTAGATAGGGGATCAATCCAGGGGGGGTCTGTGTAGACCAGGGATCCATCCAGGGGGAAGTGTAGACTGGGGATCCCTCTGGGGGGTCTGTGTAGACCGGGGATCAATCCAGAGGGGTCTGTGTAGACCGGGAATCCCTCTGGGGGGGTCTGTGTAGACCAGGCAACCCTCTGGGGAGGGCCTGTGTAGGCCGGGGATCCCTCTGGATGGGGGCTCTGTGTAGACCAGAGACCTTTCCAGGGGGGTCCCTCTGTAGTCCAGAGACTCATCTAGGGGGGTGTGTCGACCAGAGACCCATCCAGGGGGGCTATGTAGATAGGGGATCAATCCAGGGGGGTCTGTGTAGACCAGGGATCCATCAAGGGGGAAGTGTTGACTGGGGATCCCTCTGGGGGGGTCTGTGTAGACCGGGGATCAATCCAGAGGGGTCTGTGTAGACTCGGGATCCCTCTGGATGGGTCTGTGTAGACCGGGGATTCCTCTGGGGGGGTCTGTGTAGACCAGGGATCCCTTTGGGGGGGTCGTGTAGACCGGGGATCCCTCTGGGGGGGTCTGTGTAGACCAGAGACCCGTCCAGGGGGAGTGTAGACCAGAGACCTGTCCAGGGGGTCTGTGTAGGCTGGGGATCCATCCGGGGGGGTCTGTGTAGACTGAGGATCCCTCTGGGGGGGGGTCAGTGTAGACCGAGGATCCCTCTGGGGGGGGTCTGTGTAGACTGGGGATCCGTCAAGGGGGGTCTGTGTTTGGTGCACCTGCCTTCTGTTCAGTGCCCCCACAGCAAGCAGTTTACTATGGGGGTGTGACGGGAGGGCCCGTGGAACCCAGAATCCCTTGGAAAGGTTGGGAAACCCTTGTTTCAGCTCCCCATGCACCTCTTATGTCTAAGTCACCCTGTACCACCCTGGCACAGGGTGACTGAGAAAATATGTCTTGGATTACTTAACATGGGACAGTAATATTTATCCACAATATCTCCCAGGATATATGTAAAGACTATTCTTAGCTTGTTTAATTCTGAACAATACATGATCATTGAAAGAGCTGATCACATTGACCTCTGGAGATGGACTGTCTGGTCACCTGGGCTGCCTTAAGTGCTGTGTTAATTAACATGCTAATTATATAGTTGTCTGCTAAGTTGTTGCTAGAGGGGAGGGGGGAGTATCCAGGAGCCAGCCCTACCTCGTTATCTAACCCCTTGTGTTAGAAGTGTAAAAAAAGACTGTATTCTGGTTCTAATAAACAGTTCATGTTCAGCAATCAAGCAAGTATCGTCTTGTTTGTCGTTAATAGCGGTTGAAATATCTGATATCTAGATTCAGACTGGGAGGAAGTGGTATGATGAAAGCACTCAAGCGGAGTGTGGGACGTTTCGTTACAGGGGGCACTTGAGGCAAGTAGCAGCTTCCTGTGTCCATTCAGACACAGAGCCCCAGTTCGGCACCGCCCCCTCTGTCTCCTGATTTGCCAAATGACTTTGACAGCAGTGGAAGCCAATGGCGCCATTGCTGTATCTCAGCTAATCAGGAGGAGAGTCCCGGACGGCTGTGACGCTCATGGACAGCGCTAGAGAGAGAGAGATGAGACTCGAGTAAGTGTTATGGGGTCCCGACTCACTTGCTGGCTGGAGAAAAGTAAAAGTCAAATAAAAGCAAATCCTAGAAGGATCCTAAAAAAGGTAAGTATGTTTAAAAAAAAAAAAAAGATGCATTGGGGGGTGGTTGGAGCAATAGACACCTGAGGGGTCATTTAGACTCTTCCATGTTATTGGACTAAAGCAGGTCTCCATTTTTATTGACTGCAACTACTAAAATGTATTTATTTTAATTTTTTTTTCCAGTTCTTTGAGCAGAAACAATCCTGGGACAAGTAAGGACTCTTATTTTTTTTTATTTGGAAGACGCGCAGCTTGAAACTCTTTGGACTGCTCTCCTCACATGTTCCCCGCGGTGACGTCCCTAACCACGCAGCCTTGCGCTCTCTGCAATCATCATCAATGCTTTGTGCAGGTAGACTCGCTGTGTATAAGAGCCCCCCCCCCCGAATTCCCGGACAATTTCGCTGACTCCGGCCCGGGAGTCATTTTAAATCGATCCCTTTTCATTTTTTTCCCTTTATATAAGACTGATATGCTGAGGGAATTTGGGAATCGTTGCCTATTTATCACGCTTGCCTGTATTTTTTGTTTGTATGTGTCATTTGCAGGGATGTTTTTTAAAACAAAATTTGATTGTAAATGTTTAATTGGTTTATCTTAAACGAGGCGTGGTGGGTCCCGAATTTACCTTCTGGACCTGGTATTGGATACGTCCTTTTACATCTGATCTGACGATGTACCCGTGGATAATACCTTTGCTAATTTACTGGGGTCCTCCAGTCTCAGCCAGAGTTCCCCTTTGCTTTGCCCACCTTGGACCAATGTGAGTATATATATGCTGTACCTGTGGGGGTGGGGGTGGACGGGGCGCTTGCTTGGCACAGGTACCCTTCACAGACCGCCTTGCATTTTTCTCAACAAATGTAAGGTGTTCTCTCATTGGACTAGGTGGAGATTGTGACATCACCACACCACTTTTCTACCTCCTTCCAGTCAGAGAACACCTTGCAACCATTAAGAACAATGCATGGCCTGCGAATGGTGTTCCTGCCAAGCAAGCACCCTCCTGTTGTGGCTACTGTAGAGCAGGGTAGCTGCTCAGAACCTGGAAAACAGTAGTAGTAGTAGTAGTTACTACAGTAATTCTCTGCTTCACAGGTATGGCACATACATACATTGCTCCAAGCTGCACTAATCAATAAAATCCATACCTGGAGTTCAGCTTTAAGGTATCAAAGCATAAGAAAGCCAAGTAACTGGCATTTTCCACAAAAAAAAAAAAAAATCTGCAATGGCAGCCCCCATCTCTTTTATGAAAGGGTCACTTTAATGGCCTAATAGTTTTATTCTCAGTTGCTCTTTTTTCTCAGAAATGTCAAACTCGTCCCTCCAACCGACGGACACCTTTCTGGGTCCCCGGATTTCACAATGTCTTTTATTTTCTTTTTTATTTTCTTCCTCTCTGTAAATTTTTGTATATTTTTCTTCTTCTTAAGATTGACCATAAAATTGCTGTTTACCGCACATCCAATAAAGATTTGCTTTTCATGATGTAAATATGAGAAATTATCGCATTCATTGTTTGGGACACAACGAACGTTGTGATGTCATAGGGTCCACAGAGAGCCCCCCCATTAAAATCAGGGTCCTAGAGAGCCTCCTCTTGCATCAGGGTCCCCAGAGAGCCCCCCTCCCCTCCCCTTGGGGACCCCTGCAGAGACTCGGGGCTATGGGCCCCAGATTCGTGACTATAGCCCCAGAAGCCACCCCCTAGCAATGCCACTGGCCCCCACCATGAGGCAGACACTCTTGTATAAGATCTCCGATAGAAGAATAGATTCGGCTTCGCTGGTCTAGCATCTTCTTGTATGAGTCGGTTTACATCATGACGGGGCTCCTTTACAACGCTCCTTTCAGTTGGGTGAAATGTAAAGAGACGGACGCCATTGAAGTTCAACTGAACCTTCAGTATAAATCGTCTGAATATGTTTCTGGTGCATCCTAACCAGAAGTGTTCACAGTCTTCCTATTTAATTTCCTTAGAAAGAAACCACAGCCTCAGTGGAAGAAGCCTGTCCCCTGCCAGCATGCTGCAGAGGAACCTTGCTCTCTGTGGAAACAGTGGTCTCTGCGCCGAGGTCTGATACACACCCCCTGCTGAGTCAGACCTTTAGCCGTGCAATAGGAAAAGCTCATACTCTATTCTGATTGGAGAATTCTGACTTGGAAGGTGTATAATTCCTCTGGAGAGAGACCGCTGCTTCCAGAGAGAGCAAGAGTCCTCCACAGCAGCATGCTGGCAGGTAACAGGCTGTTCTACTCAGGCTGTGGCTGCTTTCCAAAGAGTACCGTTTATTAGAATTGTCACTTTTTTATTTTCCTTCACCTGAAATGTATTTAGATTATTTTAAATTAAACTTTACTCAGTGTTTAATTATCCCACTGCACATATCACTCATCTACTCCAGTGCTGACCCCATCCTCTTTCTTCATGTCAGCATTTCTCCACACTATTATATAATTTATATAGCTCTGACATATACCGCAGTGCTGTACAGAGAACACTTAGCCCAATGCCAGGACAATATCATCTAAAGCCCAGGGCCAAAACCGCCCCCCCCCCCCCCTCCTCCTTCCCTCCCCTCCAAGATGTATGAGCATTGTGTCCACAAAAATACCAAGTACTAATCTGCATGCTTACCCCCTGAGCATACATTCCCCTTCCTCCCAAAACAAATCCCCCCCCCCTCTCAAATGCCCCCCAACAAAAAAAAATCGCCCTCCTAGCACAAATTCTCTAGCCCTAAAATTTTCCCACCTAGTACACATCCCCCCACTTTAAATCCCCCCCAGCACAAATCCCCTTAAATTAGCACCCCCCCATGCAAATTTCCCCTTCTAGAACAATACCCCCTGCTGCCCCCCAAATTCCCATTTCCAAATACAAATCCCCTCCCCCCCAAATCTCCTTGTGGTGCCCCCCACCTCACATGATACCACCGTGCCTAGGGCCGGCCGCACCTCCTGCCCACCCTTTGTCCCAGCCATGACTTGGCTATTCACGTCAGTCTCTGTACCAGAGGAGCTAACACTCTAATCTCCCCCCACAGTCACACATATTAGGACTGGCTTGATGGAGAATAACCGATCAGATTTTTTGTACCATATAGGAAAACTAATACTTTATAGATAATGTTATGGAGATTGACCCCTGAACCCGGCACTGTTGGGCCATAATGGTAGTCACTATTTATTAGGAGGGGGGAGGCGGTCACCACTGGAGTATCTGAAGGATAAAAAGAAGACAGTTGGAAATGCAGTACATTAGCTCCACCTATAATATCTGCTCAGCGTGAAAATGGCAGTATACACTCTGATGTAAGCTTGTTGTGTTCTCTTCTTCCTAAGCAGCTTTTTCACAGTGCACCGGCCCTCTTGGTTCCAGGGACCTCCCTTTTTAGGCCTGTAGTCCTCTGTAATGGGCGGTGTATTTGGCCCAGGCTGGAGAACGTAATGTCGTGTACACACGGGCGGACTTTTCGACCGGACTGGTCCGACGGACTTTCCGATGGACTTTCGAAGGAACGGACTTGCCTACACACGATCACACCAAGTCTGATGGATTCGTACGTGATGGCGTACGACTGGACTAAAATAAGGAAGTTGATAGCCACTAGCCAATAGCTGCCCTAGCGTCGTTTTTTGTCCGTCGGACTAGCATACAGACGAGCGGATTTTCGACCGGACTCGAGTCCGTCGGAAAGATTTGAAACATGTTTTATTTCTAGGTCCGTCTGACTTTTGGGGAAAAAAAAGTCCGCTGGAGCCCACGAACGATCGAATTGTCCGATGGAGTCTGGTCCGCCAGAAAGTCCGCTCGTGTGTACGCGGCATAACAGATATGTGCACTGCAGCCTTTTTGTGCTTTGTTTGTTTTTGTGTTTTTACGCTTTCTGATATTTTTCTGGAAATGTGTTTGCTGAAATGAAGCTTCATAATGCGCTTGTTGTGTGCAATGTGAATATTGCACACAGGGGGATTTCCATGTGCAATTTTTAACTGGCAGGCAGTGGACATGTGACCACCTCTGCAGTGAATTGGATCAGCCTATGCTGCCCCCCCCCGTAAACTTCATCATTGCCATTCTCCTCCGAGTGTCCTTCTCTGCTTGCTTTCCTGTTTATATCATCCACTCCCCCTTACCTCCGATGTCCCCAGAACTGACACCCATTCTACACCAAGGCTCCTCCAGAGGTTGCTGGGGGTTCCTTGAGCTGTCGCCAATTGACCTCCCATCTCCATAGTTCTTGGGCCAACAACATGACACCAATGATTTTTTTGTAGGGTACACTCTTCCCCCTGAATTGACCTTAGTAATGGCTCCTTGAGGCCTCCTTATTATTTCATAGGGTTCCTCTGGTGAAAATAATTATTGTAGTATGGATTATGTCGGCCTTTCTCAATATTTCTACCCTAAAGGAACAATTGAAATAACGTTCAGGTTTTGTGGAACTCCAACTAAGATTAAATCATTGGAGGTCGTTAGGAAGAATGCCACTCTTACAGACAACTAAAATGATTTTCCTGGCACCACCCTGGCATCATACTGAAGCTCAACCACATGTATGCTGCCAAGGATTGATGCCTTGGAAATCAAAATCCCGTGATTTGATAAAATTTAGCCTTTTCTTGGTGGCAGCATACATGTAGTAGATCTTTAGTAGGCTGCCATGGATTGGCACCAGGAAAGGAAAGTTATGGTAAGTATTTTCCATTGTTGGTGTCCTGATGGCTCTGCCAAGTGGTGTTGGTCCCAGAACTATGCAGACACCATCAGCTCCGAGGTCAGTCAGCCACAGCTCCAGGAACCCCCAGCAACATCTGAAGAAACCTTAGACTTCCATGCAACCCTTGTTGAGCATGGCTAGGCGTAACCATAAAAAACAAACATTGTATGCGGGGTGCACCTGTGTTAAAGGATTCCTAAAGTTCAAAGACTTGTGACCTACCATTATGTAATCAGTAAGTACACCCCAATGGATATTGACTTTGAACATATTTAAAACAAACAAACGTCCGCGCATCATCAAAGCAGCGATTACAGCTAAAGGTTAGGTAACCTAAATTAACAAAGTTGCAGATCTGTCACATTTAAAAAGTAAGGGCACCCCTATATTTACCACCATGTCAAATCCATGAAGTTAGAATCCTGTGTTCCAGATCAGGTGCCAATGACTTGAACCTTATTATGGAGTATGCAGGTGGAACCCGCCTTTATATAAACCTTTAAGATCTAGGGCTGTCTTTCTCAACCTTTCCAACACAGAGCAACCCCTAAACTAACTTTCTGCTCCAAAGGGAACTCTTTGATAAAAATAAACTAGATCTATAACTCATGATACATAAGTGTGATGGTCAATGGGAAGAATGTTCCTTACACTTGTGGTCAGTGGGAAGAATTACCAAAATCAATGGTGACAGTGCGAACTTATCTGAGAGGCAGAAATTGCTTATTGCTGAAGGAACCCCTAGCAACCTGTGGAAGAGCCCTAGGGTTCCATGAAACCCTGATCTAGGGCCTGGTACGTGTGGTGTCATCTTGGCTCTCAGAGGGCCCCATAAAGAAGGTTGTGGGTGAGGGAATTTAACCACTTGCCAACCTCCCCATAGCCAAATGACGGCTGCAGGGCGGCTGGATAACTCTGGGATCACGTCATATGACGTGATTCCAGAAAACTGCTCCCCCGCGCCCCCCGGGGCGCGCACACGGGAACATCCGTGACCGCCGGGTCCAGAGGACCCGGCGCATCACGGTAAACGGCCGCTGATCGCGGCCGTTTACCATGTGATCGCTCCGTCAAATGACGGAGCGATCACATGTAAACAAACCGGCATCATGTCATGACGCCGGTTCCTCCCTCCCCTCTCTGTACCGATCGGTACAGAGGGGGAGAGATCGGATGGGAGCCGCGCTGTGGGCTGGATGTGTAGTGCCCACAGCGCAGCTCAGTGACATGTACAGTCACCTCCATCCCTCCATGCTCAGCCATCCCCCCCATGCTCTGCAATGATCCTGTGCAATACTCTGCAATGATCCTGTGCAATACTCTGCAATGATCCTGTGCAATACTCTGCAATGATCCTGTGCAATACTCTGCAATGATCCTGTGCAACCCTGTGCAATACTCTGCAATGACCCTGTGCAATACTCTGCAATGACCCTGTGCAATACTCTGCAATGACCCTGTGCAATACCCCGCAATACTCTGCAATGCTCCGCAATAGTCTGCAATACCCCGCAATACTCTGCAATTGTCTGCAATGCTCCGCAATGCCCCGCAATACTCTGCAATACCCCGCAATGCCCTGCCATACTCGGTGATACCCAGCCATACTTTGCCATGCTCAGCCATACTCGGCTATACTCAGCCATATTCAGCCATATTCAGCTGTACTCGGCCTCTGTATGTGGCCAGGCTGTGGAAGTCTCACACATGTGGTATCGCCGTACTCAGGAGGAGTAGGAGAATCTATTTTGGGGTGTCATTTTTGGTATGTACATGCTATGTGTTAGAAATATTGTATAAATGGACAACTTTGTGTTAAAAAAAATGTGTTTTAACCACTTCCCGCCTGCCGGCCGTCATACGACGTCCTTGATTTTGTGCGGGGATATCTGAATGATGGGTGCAGCTACAGGCATCATTCAGATATCAGCTTTTTCAGCCGGCGATTCCCTACACCATAGGAGTGATCATAGCGGCTTTTCCACTGTTTGATCGTTCTTATGGGAGGCGAGAGGGGATGCCCCCCCCTCTCGCCGCCCTCAGGTGCTTCTACCGACTCACGCTACGATCGAAGCCAGGATCTTTTTTTTTTTTAATTCAGGCTTCCCAGCCTAGAGGTGAGATGTGGAGTCTTATTGACCCCATATCTCACTGTAAAGAGGACCTGTCATGCCATATTCCTATTACAGGGGATGTTTACATTCCTTGTAATAGAAATAAAAGTGATCAAAAAAATTATTTTATTTTTTGGAAAAAAGCCTCAAACTAAAATAAAGTAAAATGAACAATAAAAAAAAAAAAAAAAAAAAAAAATTTTCCCCGTGTGCTCGCAGTCAGAAGCGAACGCATACGTAAGTTGCGCCCATATATGAAAATGGTGTTCAAACCACACATGTGCGGTATCGCTGTGATCGGTAGAGCAAGAGCAATAATTTTGGCCCTAGACCTCCTCTGTAACTCACAACATGTAACCAGTAAAATTTTTTAAAGCGTCTCCTATGGGGATTTTTAAGTAGCGAAGTTTGGCGCCATTCCACGAGCGTGTGCAATTTTGAAGGGTGACATGTTAGGTATCTATTTACTCGGCATAACTTCATTATTCACATTATGTAAAAACATTGGGCTAACTTTACTGTTTTGTTTTTTTTGAAAGCACAAAACTGTTTTTTTTTTTTTTTTAAAAAGTGGTCGAAAAATTGCTGCGCAAATACCGTGCGAGATAAAAAGTTGCAAGGACCGCCATTGTATTCTCTAGGGTCTTTCTAAAAAAATATATATAATGTTTTGGGGTTCTGTGTCATTTTCTAGCAAATAAATGATGATTTTTACATGTAGGAGAAAAATGTCAGAATTGGCCTGGGTGCTCCAGAACGCCTGAAGGTGCTCCCTGCATGTTGGGCCTCTGTATGTGGCCACGCTGTGTAAAAGTCTCACACATGTGGTATCACCATACTCGGGAGTAATAGCAGAATGTGTTTCTGGGTGTGATTTGTGGTATGCATATGCTGTGTGTGAGAAATAACCTGCTAATATGACAATTTTGTGAAAAAAAAAAAAAAAAAGAAAAAAAAAAAAATCTTGATTTTGCAAAGAATTGTGGGAAAAAAATGACAACTTCAAAAAATTCATCATGCATCTTTCTAAATACCTTGGAATGTCTTCTTTCCAAAAAGGGGTCATTTGGGGGGTATTTGTACTTTTCTGGCATGTTAGGGTCTCAAGAAATGAGATAGGCCTTCAGTACTTCAGGTGTGATCAATTTTCAGAGATTGGCACCATAGACTCTATAACTTTCACAAAGACCAAATAATATACACCACCGATTTGGGTTATTTTTACCAAAGATATGTAGCGGTATAAATTTTGGCCAAAATATATGAGGAAAAAATTACTAATTTGCTAAATTTTATAACAGTAACGAAGAAAAATGCATTTTTTTTTTTACAGAATTTTCGGTCTTTTTTCTTTTATAGCACAAAAAATAAAGAACCCAGCGGTGATTAAATACCACCAAAAGAAAGCTCTATTTGTGTGAAAAAAAGGTCAAAAAAATCTTTTGGGTACAGTGTTGCATGACTGAGTAATTGTCATTCAAAGTGTGAGAGCACCGAAAGCTGAAAATTGGTCTGGTTATTAAGGGGGTTTAAGTGCCCAGTGGTGAAGTGGTTAAAAATATCACCAAATGGTTAGAAATCAATTATTCCACTGTAATGCCTAGTACACACAAGGAGAAAATTTGATGAAAAATACCGCCTTTGGAGCGATCGTCTGATAATCTGATTAGTACACGGCTTTCGAGAGCCGGCCAGTGCTCATGTTGGTGCAAAATAATCCAAAGGTACAAGCACAAAAATGTTTTGTGTATGATAAAAGGACGAACAAATTTTGTTTAATCAGTACAGCATTCGTCCGTAAAAATCTTCAGTGACCAAGACTCTGAATCAAGAGGAGTCATAACAATACAACAGAATACATTACATCATTGTGGGATGTTGTTGTCTGTCTTATGAGAATTTTCATAACTTTAGTAACCTCTTCCTTTTGGATACGAGACTAGCGTGCAAAAAAAGAAAACAAAAACTGGACGATCACTTGTCCGATTTTCTCATTGTGTAAACAATGCTTATAAAAGGATAAATAATAATCTGCAAAGGGTGTAAACTTCAAATGATTGCCAATTTATCTAGGTCTGTTCATTCCCACAAATTCAGTAAAAAAAAAAAAAAAAAAAAAAAAAAAAAAAGCTGATCATCTGATGTCTAAATAAGTCCCCAAGAACACCAAAACTTCATTGTGGGATCTGTAGGTGACTTGCAATAGTGTCAAAGTTATGGTCAAAGACTGCAGACATACTACAGGAGAAAAAAGGTCGGCGCCCTCTAAGTGCAGCATGTATGTTAAAAATATTTATTACAATAGATAAAAACACTTACATTTGAGTTGCTAAAAACCAGCATATAAAGTAGATTTCATCCTTGTGCTCTCGGGGGATGTGGGCCAGTGGGAGGGTTCCTGGGATGTGAGTCCTGGGTCCTGGTAGCTGTTCCGGTGGTGCCGAGGGTCCTCAGAGCCTCCGGGCGGCCAGGATGTTGGTCATTGATCCTCCGTGGAGCGCCGTGCTGACCTGCATATTCACTTCCGGGAGCTGGGTGAGGCGGGCGGTGCTTCGCGTTCGGAGCATGCGTGCTCCTTCATCAGGCTATGGCATATTATATATATATATATATATATATATTTATATTATTTGAACTGATGATACACAGTCAAGGTTTAGAAATATTACAAAAATACACACATAGATAGATAGATAGATAGATAGATAGATAGATAGATAGATAGATAGATAGATAGATAGATAGATAGTCTATCTATCAGCATATTTACAATCTAAAAATAGAGAATCACGACAATCACAAGGAGGCTTTAGTACATCCTGTCGTTACCCAAAAGGACATACCGTAAATACATCCATGTACAGTAGCTCAGAAAATTGTTCAACATGTTTCAATGGGTTTAAATTAACTGCTGTTTAAATTAACTGCTTCTTCAGGAGCTTTTTGAAATAGAAGAGAAGATTGTCATGTGACTAAAAAATATAAAGGAAAACATATACATGTTATTGTACAGAATACATTGTGAATATACATAATAAAATTCTATATAAAGAAGAAACATCCACACATGGAGACAAACCCCACCCGTCTAGATGTCTTGCCAGGGCGTGCATTGAGAAGTAAACCGTGGACCCAGGGAGGGAGGTGACCCACCCCCGAGGGATACGGGGACTCTCACAGGACACTTTAGACAATTGATTAATACATCTAAAACAAAATAGATTGAAGGTAAGAAATTGATTGTTTATCCCAAAAGTGGGCAGACATAAAAAATGTTTCATGTAACTTTTAGATGATTATTGTTGTAAAAGACTAGACCTACCTCAAACAAGAGGTAGAGGGAAAAAAAAGGGAGTGTGAGGGAAAGATGTTTTTGTTTGCAGACCAGAAGATTTGACAATGTTATACAGAGATTTTTTGTATATATGTATATATATATATATATATATATGTAGAAGGTATCTAAAAAGAAGGGGGGCATAGGGAATTGGCTCTTAGTAAGATATTATTATACTATTTATTATGTGTAAACATTACACAACAATAGATGTATGAATATGTCAAAAATATTATGTTTATTACCTGGGTCCAATTCTATATATGTCTCCTGGAGCAAGGGCTGGTTTGCTAAGTATGGAAGATTCCACCACTAAGTTAAGTGAAAAAAAGAGGTATGGCTGGGGAATCCTCAAAAGATACGGCACCTTATCCCAATTACCCGTATTTATCGGCGTATAACACGCACTCCAAGTTTAGGCGGGAATTTTAGGGAAAAAAATGTTTTAAGGAAAAAAACTTACATTTAAATGCCCATCAATGCAGCCTTGCACAGCGTCCATCTGCATGCTTGTCCAGTGTCATTTGCAGCCTTGGTGTCATTTGCAGCCTTGGTGTCATTTGCAGCCTTGCAGCCTTATCAGTGTCCATTTGCTGCCTTAAAAACATAAAAGTTCAATATAGGGACACTGAAGTCCAACTAATGGTGAAAAAACATCTGAAAAAAGGAAAGAAAGGTCCTCAATGTCTATAAGACTCATAAAAATTAATAGTCCATATAAATGTAGTGACTTCGTGTAGAAAACAATTCAAATGCGTGACTTCCAAAGTGAAGACAGAAGAGGCACACCACCACCGAAAATGAGAAGGCTTACCAGATCTCGTAGACCCTAGAGGGCACACGCCCAAATGGGTCGAATCAGGCTTGGGTGGTAGGTGATGGTGGATGTTCCGGAAAGATGGTAAAGATGGACATCAAAAAGTAAACCGTGGACTTGTGTGTCCCTCAGGATGAAATTGAGGAGTAGATGGTAATGATGTAAAGCAAGGAGAAAAAAGGCCACATAGCGTAATTCCATAAAACAAGTATCAAGGTTTATTTAAAATAAGAAATACACTCACACGTACGTCTTGTAAAATCAGCGCTGTACAAATATGGCGGCAGTGGGGTCCTACTGAGGGACACACAAGTCCACGGTTTACTTTTTGATGTCCATCTTTACCATCTTTCCGGAACATCCACCATCACCCACCACCCAAGCCTGATTCGACCCATTTGGGCGTGTGCCCTCTAGGGTCTACGAGATCTGGTAAGCCTTCTCATTTTCGGTGGTGGTGTGCCACTTCTGTCTTCACTTTGGAAGTCACGCATTTGAATTGTTTTCTACACGAAGTCACTACATTTATATGGACTATTAATTTTTTGTGAGTCTTATAGAGTGTTATACGCCGATAAATACGGTAATTCGGTAAATGTAGGTGGAGATCAGAAAAGGGGATTATAACAATGCCAAATAGAAAGGAAATTGCAAAAGGTACATAAAAATATCAATATACAGTGGAACCTCGGATTACGAGCATAATCCGTTCCAGGAGTATGCTCGTAATCCAAAGTACTCGCATATCAAAGCGAGTTTTCCCATTGAAGTCAATGGAAACAAAAATAATTAGTTCCGCATTGACTTCAATGGGATGCAATACCGCATGCGGCCAGAGGCGGGGGGCGCCGGAGAGCCTCGGAAACGCCCAAAAAATGCTTGGCCCTTTCCGTGCATTTCCGAACGCCGACGATCAGCGCTGTTCGGCTCCTAGCGCCCCCCACCTCAGGCCAAAAGCGGTACTGCACACCGCTTTTGGCCTAAATCCTGCTCCACCTACATTTACTACAGTTAAGTGACTCCTGTATAGGTTACTTTTTCTTTCTATAAGATACAATTGGCCTGAGAGAGAGAGAGAGAGAGAGAGAGAGAGAGAGAGAGAGAGAGAGAGAGAGAGAGAGAGAGAGAGAGAGAGAGATCTTGATATATGGTGTCCACTATCTACAGACCCTGGATATGATATAACAAGATAAATAAGCTTATATGTATGGATACACCAAATATCAGGAATCTGTATGTTACATGCCATTGAGCATTCATGCAGATCCACTTTAAAATCTAAAAATGTATTATGTATTCCCTATCTGACTCTTGTCCCC